>NC_061830.1:40047080-40049580 GCF_019202785.1 Penaeus chinensis
AAAATGATGATACTAATAATGATAGTAATTACATGTGATACTTTCTTGCTATCCCCCTCCCCCCATCCCTGGCCTATATTCTCTACCCCCTATCCCCTGCCCCTATGCCTCATACCCTTCCCCCCCTACACACTACCCCCATGACCCATACCCTCCTCACCTACCCTCTAACCCCATTCCCCATACCCTCCCCTTCCTACCCTCTACTCCAACCCACTACCCCCATGCCCCATACCTTCACCCCCTACCCTCTACTCCCATGCCCCATCCCCTCCCCTCCCTACCCTCTACCCTCATCCCCCCATGCCCTACACCCTCCCCTCCTTACCCTGTACCCCAACCCACTACCCCCTGCCCCCCCCCCACCCCCATCATCATCATGCCGGTACGAGATCGGGTTGAATTTGAGGTTGAACTGCGATCATTGGTTCAGGTGTTGTCAGCAAGATTCGAATCGGATTGGTTAACAGCCTATCATCGTTGGGTGATCTACCGCGCGCCCTAGAGTAACGAGGGGAGAGTAGGCAGAGGGTGAAGAAGGATGAGGGGAGAGGAGAAAATGGAGAGGGGGAGGGGGGGTAAAAAGGGAGTAGGGGAGGAGAGAGGGGAGAGAGGGGAGAGTAAGCAGAGGGTGAAGAAGGATGAGGGGAGAGGAGAGAATGGGGAGGGGGAGGGGGTAAAAAGGGAGTAGGGGAGGAGAGAGGGGAGAGAGAGGAGAGAGGGGGGAGAAGGGGGAGAGGGAGAGAGGGAAAGGGAACGAGGAGAGGGGAAGTGAGATTTGAAATGGGGGAGGGGTTAGGGGAGAGGGGAGGAGGGGGGGCAGAAAGAAGAGGTGAGTAGTAGAAGAGGAGGGGGGAGGAGAGAGGAAGAAGAGAGGAAAGGGGAGGGGGGAATAGATAGGGAAAGAGGGGAGATGGGAGAAGGAAGAGGAAAACAGGAGCAGGGAGAGGGGAAAAGAGAAAAAAAAAATGAGAGAGAAGAGAGGAGAGAAGGGAAATGTAAAGAAATGTGGGAGCTGAGATGGGAATAAAGGAGACAGAAGAATTCGGAGACAGAGAGAGAGAGAGAGAGAGAGAGAGAGAGAGAGAGAGAGAGAGAGAGAGAGAGAGAGAGAGAGAGAGAGAGAGAGAGAGAGAGTTAATTAATAAAAATTAAAATTAACAAGGCGCCTTACCAACTTTCCCTGCTGCTAAATTTATAACAAACTCTAGTAGACATTGGCGTCCCATTATGCGTCAATAAGCAACCTGGTTTCCTAAGGTCTTTTGGCACAAAAGATGACGTCGCCTTCACAACACAGTCCCTTTTTAGGAGGAAAGTGAATGAAGAGGAAAATGAGTCTAAAGTACTCTGAGGCTGAACTATGACCTCTTCCATAATGACTCCACTATTGACTTCCCTCGTAATCTGTCAAAAGGTCCTTCATCATACATTATAATCACATTTACGATCTTTCTGCCCCCCTTTTTAAACTTAATATTATACAAGTCGTTCCGTACCTTGACCTTAGGAATACCCTGATTCATACGTGCTGACATCCTTCCATAACCACTCCGTTCCAACCTTGAAACTGACGGCGATACGAGTTCGATTGCCTGACTGCATTACCCGTGTATCATGAACTTGTCCGCACGTCATCAATCTGACTTCGGTTATGACATGGCCATTCCCCGAAGCGAACGTGGCCCTTTAATTCAACCTGATAAGATGGTCAATCCAGGCCATGCAAGAGGAGGTATGATATAGTGTTAGTGTTGCATAAAGAGTGATGACCATAATGGGGGATCGGTGTTCACACTGTATACATTAGAGAGGAAGTGTTTTAATCAACTTATCTATACGCTTTATAGAGGAGGTGTGTAGAGTGCTTTACTTGTATACGCCACAGAGGAAGTATGACACATAAACTACCTGCATTCTTTTTAGAAAAAAGTATGTATACTAAATTCCTTCTATAGATTCTAGAAGTATTTCTACCAAATTCCCTGTATACCTTGTAGAGGGAATTTTATATGGAAATTAATACTTTATAGAGAAATCATGGAAACTAATTTCCTTGTATAAATTGTAAGAGTATTTCTACTGCCTTCCCTATATACTTTACAGAGGAACCAAACCCAACTCCCTATATATAGAGGAAATAGGCATACTACAAGCCTTGTACACATTAACAGAGGAATAATGCGAACTGAATTGCTTCATCTTGTCTACTATAAGCTAAAAAAAATAAATGAGTGATTGCGAGAGTCCATTTCAAGGTGTTAACGACGTGGGAGCTTCTCTAATAGCACTGTTTAGATCGAACTGAACGAACAGCGCAGCTTGATTATCATGTCTTTCACTGCAATTACAGATTGGATGTCTCGCTGATGAGGACTGTAAAGCATCGCCGGAATTAATTTCTATCAGAATAGGTTATTGCTTCATGAAAGTGATATACAGCACATTACGGTTCTCTCATGAAACAACACAATACATTAAGTGTATGTATGTGTAATGC
>NC_061830.1:40052080-40054676 GCF_019202785.1 Penaeus chinensis
CTTGAGTGTGCCTTTGTTTGTTTGTGTTTGCGCGGGGCGTGTGTACGTGTTTGTTTGTTTGGTTTGTGTTTGTTTGCTTGTTTATTTGAATGTGTCTTTGTTTGTTTGTATTTGCATGTGGCGTGTGTACGTGTTTGTTTGTTTGGTTTGTGTTTGTTTGCTTGTTTGTTTGAATGTGTCTTTGTTTATTTGTGTTTGCGCGTGGCGTGTGTACGTGTTTGTTTGTTTGGTTTGTGTTTGTTTGCTTGTTTGTTTGAGTGTGTCTTTGTTTGTTTGTTTGTGATTGTTTCCTTGTTTGTGTGTATTTCTTTCTTCGTTTGTTCGTTTGATTGTGTGTGCGTTTGTTTGTAAGTTGCTCTGTTTGTTTATAAATTTGTTTGTTTATTGTGTTTCCGTTAAGTGTATGTATGTGTTATTGTGTGTGAATATTGCGTGAGAGTCTGTTTATCTGCAAGCGTGCCTTTGCTTGCTTGAATGCTCGGTTGGAAAGCGCAAACAGAAAACAGTGTCTAATCTTTTTCTTTGAATCTCACGTGCCAATTTTTTTTTTTTTTTTTTTTTTTTTTTTTTTTTTTCGTGCTGTATGTTTACACCGCGTGTTATTTTCTTTATCAGTTTCCTTAACACTATGCACTAGGTTCATGCCATCTCCCGGCAAGATAATATCACGTCACATTATGTCATGTCATAGCATCCCATGTCATGTTACATTGTATCATGCCATGCCACATCACGTCACGCCACGTCAAGAAATGTCACGCCACTTAACATTATGTCATGTCAGGTCATACCACATCACGTCATTTCACGTCACGTCACCCCACGTCTTGTCACCCCACGTCTTGTCACCCCACGTAATGTCACATCACGTCACGTCACGTCACCCCACGTCACGTCACGTCACATCACGTCACGTCACATCACGTCACGTCACGTCAATTCCTCTCCGCTGATACATGCACACAAAACATGCAACGCGTCATGTCTGCTCCGCGGGAAACTGTACATGGCTGGAGTTGGCAGAATTCGTGAATCTTATCTGCATGTGTACTATTGTTTTATGCAAATGACTTGGAAGAAGTCTTGAGCGAGAACTACGAAAGATTAAAAAAAAAAAAAAAAAAAAAAAAAAAAAAAACAGCAACCACGTAAACACCGGCATCAACAAAAAACAAAAACAAAATTTTAAATATCTTCAGCAACACAAACAAAACCAACAACATAAGCTTCGTCACCAACATTTAAAAAATAAGAAAACAGATAATGATATAGATAATAATAATAATAATAACAACAACAATAATAATAAACATAATAATAAATATAATAGTAATAATGATAATAATAATAATAATAATATTTATGACGACAATAATAATAATGATATTAATAATAGTAATAATAATGATGATTATAATGATAATAATAATGATGATTATAATGATAATAATAATGATATTAATAATAGTAATAGTAATAATAATAATAATAATAATAATAATAATAATAATAATAATAATGATAATGATAATGATAATGATAATGATAATAATGATGATAATAATAATGATAATAATAATGATAATAATGATAATAATAATAATAATAATAATTATAATAATAATAATAATGATAATAATAATGATAATAATAATGATAATGATGATAATAATAATAATAATAATTATAATAATAATAATAATAATAATGATAATGGTAATGATAATGATGATGATAATAATGATAATAAAGATAATAATAATAGTAATAATAATAATGATAATAATAATGATAATGATAATAATGATAATAATAATAATAATAATAATAATAATAATAACAATAATAATTATTATTATTATTATAATCATTTTTATCATTATCATTATTATTATCATTATTATTATTACTATTATTATATTAAACAATGATAATAATAACAATAAAAGTAATGATACTGATATGGATGATGATAATGAGACTAATGATATAATAGTTTTAAAATAATGATAAAAAATTACTGATAATCAAAAAGTATAGAATAATAACATTGTTGATAATAATGAGAATAATAATAATAGTATTGCTTTTAATGATATATACGAAAGCAAAAGGAAAACGGGGGAAAAAGAGATAAACCAAAAAAAACTCGAGAAAATTTAAAAATAGAGGGAAAAAGATAAACAGATTTCGTGAGAAAACTAAAAGAAAACGGGAAACAAAAGCAGAAAACGGGAAAGAAAACAGAAAACGGGAAACAAAAACAGAAAACGGGAAACAAAAAGAAACAGGAAAAACAAAGAGAAAACGACGAAAAAAAAAAAGAAAACAGATGAAGCGAGACGAAGTGCGAAGATCAACACTCCATAAAGATAATAATGGAAAGTAAATATTCCCAAACAGCTGTTAAGAATAACTTACCAGTGCAAGGCATGCAAATAACGAGGTGCATTACAGCCGCGCACCGTAAACAAACAAGCTAACTGTGGAGCGAATGAACGGGCCCGCTGCCTAAAGTATTTCAAGGGAACGTAAAAGCTTGAGAAGTAGAGAATTCAAGAGGTTATTTCTGAAAGCTCTTTTTTTTTCCTTTTTT
>NC_061830.1:40054776-40062276 GCF_019202785.1 Penaeus chinensis
GAATGTTGATTTCGTGAGGATAAAGCTTAATGACTTTTGCTGAAGTGGTATAGGCTGGCAGTGAATTATTATATTCGAATAATTACGACTAAAAGTAATTATTTTAAAGGCCTTTAGCTGTTATTTTGGCAGTGCAATCTGAATCTAAGATATGAAAAATGTATATTACACATACATAAACCCAGTTTTAAGGTCCTTAAACTTTACATCACGTGACATAAACTACATATTAAAGTTAAGTTAAGTGAAAGTCATGCTGAATTCCATTGACCACCTCAATCTAGGACAGTGAGTATATAAAAGACTCAAATATATATATGAAGTGTATAGACGGAGAGTGAAGTGCGTCAGGCTCAAGCAGGCGCTCTCAATACTCCATTGAGTTCATGTTTAGCCACGCACTTACTAAGCCACGCCCGTATCACGCCCATTCAGCCGCCCGCGTGCCTTTCCATGCCTTTCGAGGAAGGGTGGGCGGCTGGGTCGAGCGAGGAAGGCACAGGAGCTGAAGTGGTTAGTAAGAGGGGAGAAAGTGGGTGGGTGGGTGAGTGGGTGGGTTAGTGGGTGGGTGGGTGCTGAGGGGGTAGAGGGTGGGCCTCACTCTTGACTCTCGTTCTTTTTTTTTATGGAGATCTACATATACATGAGAGATATTAAGGAATATTTTCCCCGCACTCTCTCTCTCTCTCTCTCTCTCTCTCTCTCTCTCTCTCTCTCTCTCTCTCTCTCTCTCTCTCTCTCTCGCTCGCTCTCTCTCTCTCTTTCTCTCTCTCTCTCTCGCTCTCTCTCTCTCTCTCTTTCTCTCTCTCTCTCTCTTTCTCTCTCTCTCTCTCGCTCTCTCTCTCTCTCTCTTTCTCTCTCTCTCTCTCTCTCTCTCTCTCTCTCTCTCTCTCTCTCTCTCTCTCTCTCTCTCTCTCTCTCTCTCTCTCTCTCTTTCTATCTCTCTCTCTCTCTCTCGCTCTCTCTCTCTCTCTCTCTCTCTCTCTCTCTCTCTCTCTCTCTCTCTCTCTCTCTCTCTCCTCTCTCTCTCTCTCTGCGCGTGTGTGTGTGTGTGTGCGTTGTGTGTGCATGTGTGTGCGTGCGGGTCTATCAAACAACACTTTTAATATCGCTGGATATTCTCGGTGAATTGCGAAACTGACCTGTTGGGATTTGTAAGATATTAAGCTTTTGATGAACGTCTAGACCTTGCGAGGGTCTTTATAAAGGCCTTTAAATCAATAAACCACAATATTGAATCCTACTTTTAACAAATGTTGATAATGTACTGTGGTTTCCTAGGCTTTGTTTCCCTGCCTTCTTACTCTCCCTCCTTTCCCTGATTACCCATTCCCTCTTCCCTTTGTACGTTTTTTATCTTCTTTCTTTTTCTCCCTTCCTCCGTTTCCTTGTTTCCATTATTCTCTCCCTTTCTCTCGTTCTCCTTTAATCAGTCCGTGCCTTCTCTCCCTCTGTTCTTCCTTTTGTCCATATCTTCCTCCCTCCTTCTCATTCAACCTTTTTTCCTTCCCTATCTCCCTCTTTCCTTTAGTCCATGTCATCCCTACATCTCTCTTCTCGCATCCTTCTTCCAATCCCACTCTTATTACACCCTTTCCCTCCCTTCCTGTCCTCCTCTTCGTACCTTTCTTCCCTCCCTCCTTTCTTATTCTCCTTCTAATCCCTCTTTTCCCTCCTTCCGTCTATCCCTTCCTCCCTCCTACCCTCCTTTCCTTCTCTCCAAACCTCCCTCCTTTTCACTCCCCTTCCCTCCTTCCCTCCCTTCCTCCTCTCCAATCCCCCTCCCTCCCTACTTTCCCTCCCTCCTTCCCTCCTCCCCTCCCTCCCTCCCTCCTTTCCTCCTTTCCCTCCCTCCCTCCTTTCCTCCTTTCCCTCCTTCCCTCCACAGCTCGTCCTCACCTCCACTACAGAGTGAATAAGCGTTAAACCGGCTTGTTGACATAACTTGACGAGTCATTCACCGTGATCAGCAGACGGCGCGGGTCGAGCCTAGTGTGAAAGGAAAGCTTCGGGCGGTTGATGCACGCTGGGAGAGAGAGAGAGAAAAAAAAAATCGTTTGTTATTTGAAATTCGATTTTCCTTCACGTGACTTTTTTTTTTTTTCCAAAGCGCTATGGAGGAAATGAATGAATAAATTGACGGTTATGAATGCTGTGGCGGATTTATATACAGAGTTGATTATAATCTGTTACATGTTGGATAATACCCTAGAGTGTGAATTGGATTCCATGATGGTTTAAATCGCGGAAAAAAAATCAGATTGAAAATAACAATATTCACAGATATCAACATTATTCTACCTACCTACCTACACACACACACACATACGTACACATATACACACATACATATACAAATACATATACACAAATATATATGTGTGTGTGTATGTATATATATATATTTATATATATATATATATATATATATATATATATATATATACATATACATATATACATACATACATACACACACACACACACACACACACACACACACACACACACACACACACACACACACACACACACACACATATATATATATATATATATATATATATATATATATATATATATATATTTATATATATATATATATATATATATATATATATATATATATTTGTGTGAGTGTGAAAGATTATATGTTCGTATGTATGTATGTATGTATGTATGTATATACACATGCATACATAGAAATTCATACCTATATGTATAATGTACACGTGTATACATATATATGCTTATTCACCCAATGTTTTGCTATATTACTGATAATAATTTTCTGTCCAGTTATCCAATACGAAGTCTTTATACGACTTAAATGATCACGATGTATAAGAGGTATGATATTGGCGGATCACAGGGCTGGGGAGCAATTGAAGGGAGACCATATATAAAGGTTTTTTGTTTTTTTAAAGAGGATATTGCGTGAAGTTAACTATCTCTCTGCCTCTTTGTCGCTTCTCTTCTCTTTCGTCTTCCTTTCTCTCTTTCTCTGCTCCTATTTTCCCATCCTCGCATTTTCGGTCTCTCTCTCTCTCTCTCTCTCTCTCTCTCCATCTCTCTCTCTCTCTCTCTCTCTCTCTCTCTCTCGCTGTTTCTGTCTGTCTCTCTCTCTCTCGCTGCTCTCTCTCTGTCTCTCTTTCTCTGTCTCTGACTCTCTCTCTCTCTCTCTCTCTCTCTCTCTCTCTCTCTCTCTCTCTCTCTCTCTCCATCTCCCCCTCTCCCTCTCTCCCTCGCTCTCGCCCACTCTCTATCTCTCCCTCTCTCTCCCTTTCCCTATTCCACTCTCCCTATCCCCTTCTTTCTCCCTCTCCCTCTCCCTCTCCCTCCCCCCCTCTCTCTCTCTCTCTGTCTCCTCCATTCTCTCTCTCTCTCTCTCCCTCTCCAACGAGAAGAAAATTCCACAGCATCTCGTTAATCAAAAAATCAAAATTGAAATTATAAAAAAAAAAAACAGTTATGTTGTAACATCCTTCAATCGTACAAATGAAACTTTCCGATCTGGAATGGCTGTGGATAGGGTAAAAAAAAAATTGAAGGAAAAAACTCTTGATATGTTTTTTTCCCCCGTGACTGAGATTAAATACCTCGAGGTTGTGTTCTCGCCTGTTCGTCCTTTTTTGTGTTATTTCAGGGTTACATAGCTGTGGTTTAGGTATTGGCAATAAAGGTGTAAGAAGTGTTAAGTGCCAATCAAAAGTAGAATCATTTTTCATATGACATAAAACACACACACACACACACACACACACACACACTCACACACACACACACACACATGTATGTGTGTATGTATGTGTATGTCCTGTACACGTATATATGCATGTGCATGTATATATATAGGTATGCATGTATCTATGTATATGTATGCACAAGCCGATAGGAAAACGACAAGGATATCTGTAAATAAAAACGGAATTGACAACAGAAGGGGAGGAAGGCGAGGGAGAGGAGAGACACGTGGTCAGAATATCGGGCTACATAATAGGCTCTTGCTCCTAAATGGATTAAGATGACACTCGGTTCGATATTGATGCTCTGCCATTTTTCATTTTCCTCTCATTTCTCTGTGGCTGTATGAAAACCCAATAATGGATGAATGGAGGGAATGACAAGGCTGGATAGAAAGGGAGGGAAGACAAACAGGTAAAGAAAACAGGTAGCAATAACAACAGGAACAAAATAGACGGATAGTCAAATAACAGATATAGCAAACAAATCACAAAACAGACCATCACAGCTCATAAAACCCAAACACGCAATCACAGAGAACAGACAAACAAAAAACAGGCAAACAACCCAATCAAATCAATCAATACAAACAAACAACCAAACAATCAATCACAAACAAACAAACAAACAAACAAACAACCACAAACAAACAACCAATCAACCACAAACAAACAACCAATCAACCACAACCAAACAACCAATCAACCACAAACAAACAACTAATCAACCACAAACAAACAACCAATCAACCACAAACAAACAACCAATCAACCAATCAATAACAAACAAACAACCAATCAACCACAAACAAACAACCAATCAACCACAACCAAACAACCAATCAACCACAAACAAATAACCAATCAACCACAAATAAACAACCAATCAACCACAACCAAACAACCGATTTACCACAACCAAACAACCAATCAACCACAACCAAACAACCACTCAACCACAAACAAACAACCAATCAACCAGAAACAAATAACCAATCAACCACAACCAATCAACCACACACAAACAACCAATCAACCAGAAACAAATAACCAATCAACCACAACCAATCAACCACAAACAAACAACCAATCAACCACAACAAAAAAAAAATCAACCACAACCAAACAACCAATCAACCACAACCAAACAACCAATCAACCACAAACAAATAAACAATCAACCACAACCAAAAAAATCAACCACAAACAAACAACCAATCAAACACAAACAAATAAACAATCAACCACAACCAAAAAAAATCAACCACAAACAAACAACCAATCAACCACAAACAAATAACCAATCAACCACAAATAAACAACCAATCAACCACAACCAAACAACCAATCAACCACAGCCAAACAACCAATCAACCACAACCAAACAACCAATCAACCACAACCAAACAACCAATCAACCACAACCAAAACAACCAATCAACCACAAACAAACAACCAATCAACCACAAACAAATAACCAATCAACCACAACCAATCAACCACAACCAAACAACCAATCAACCACAACCAATCAACCACACCAGAGCGCTCCCGACCCCATCGGGAGAGCGCAATCAGCAGCAATAAGCTCTTACCAGATTTATCCACCGGATTCGTGGATAAAAATCCGCCCGACCGAAGGGGATTGGGAAAGAAAGTAATACTAACTGAGGATCACAACTGCGGGTGGTGATTGGGTTCGCTGGGCGTGGGGGGGGGGGGGGGTGGGAGTGAGGTGGGCGGGGAGGGGAGGGGGAGGGAGGGGTTAGGGAAGAGGTGAGGGAGGGGGAGGAGGAGAGGGAGGAAGGTGTGGGAGGAGGTAGGAAGGGGTGAGAGAGGGGGAGGGGGAGGGGGAGGGGGAGGAGGAAGGTGTGGGAGGAGGTAGGAAGGGGGTGAGAGAGGAGGAGGGGGAGGGGGAGGAGGGAGGAAGGTGTGGGAGGAGGTAGGAAGGGGGTGAGGGTGGAGGGAGAAGGGGCGTGGGAGGGGTAGGATGGGGAGACGGAGGAGGGAGGAGGGAGGTAGAGGTAAGGGGAGAAGGGAGGGGTAAGGAAGGGGTGAGGGTGTGTGTGTAAAGGGGGAAGAGTAACGGACAAAAGATATAGGGGAAGAAGAGAGAAGGGGAAGGGGAGAAGGTAAGGAGGACTGGGATGGGTAAAGAGAGATGGGTAAGGAGGGTAAGAAATAAAAGGGGGATAGGTAAGGGGAGGTAGGAAAAGGCCAAGAATACAATGAAACAGGAAGAAAAAAAATATAAGGTAAAACAGAGCGAGGAAGACAACACACAAGGCAATGATATAAGGGTGATCCAGCTATTCAACCTCTCCCCTCTCTCCTTCCCCTCTCTCACCCTCCCCTTGCCCTCTACCTCTCTCTCCCCTCTCCCCTTACCCTCTCTCATCCTCCCCTTGCCCTCTACCTCTCTCTCCCCTCTCCCCTTACCCTCTCTCATCCTCCCCTTGCCCTTTACCTCTCTCTCCCCTCTCCCCTTACCCTCTCACCCTCCCCTTGCCCTCTACCTCTCTCTCCCCTCTCCCCTTACCCTCTCTCATCCTCCCCTTGCCCTTTACCTCTCTCTCCCCTCTCCCCTTACCCTCTCACCCTCCCCTTGCCCTCTACCTCTCTCTCCCCTCTCCCCTTACCCCTCTCACCCTCCCCTTGCCCTCTACCTCTCTCTCCCCTCTCCCCTTACCCTCTCTCATCCTCCCCTTGCCCTTTACCTCTCTCTCCCCTCTCCCCTTACCCTCTCACCCTCCCCTTGCCCTTTACCTCTCTCTCCCCTCTCCCCTTACCCTCTCACCCTCCCCTTGCCCTCTACCTCTCTCTCCCCTCTCCCCTTCCCCTCTCTCACCCTCCCCTTGCCCTCTACCTCTCTCTCCCCTCTCCCCTTACCCTCTCTCATCCTCCCCTTGCCCTTTACCTCTCTCTCCCCTCTCCCCTTACCCTCTCACCCTCCCCTTGCCCTCTACCTCTCTCTCCCCTCTCCCCTTACCCTCTCTCATCCTCCCCTTGCCCTTTACCTCTCTCTCCCCTCCCCTTACCCTCTCTCACCCTCCCCTTGCCCTTTACCTCTCTCTCCCCTCTCCCCTTACCCTCTCTCACCCTCCCCTTGCCCTTTACCTCTCTCTCCCCTCCCCCCTTACCCTCTCACCCTCCCCTTGCCCTTTACCTCTCTCTCCCCTCCCCTTACCCTCTCTCACCCTCCCCTTGCCCTCTACCTCTCTCTCCCCTCTCCCCTTACCCTCTCTCACCCTCCCCTTGCCCTTTACCTCTCTCTCCCCTCCCCCCTTACCCTCTCACCCTCCCCTTGCCCTTTACCTCTCTCTCCCCTCCCCTTACCCTCTCTCACCCTCCCCTCGCCCTTTACCTCTCTCCCCCCTCTCCCCTTACCCTCTCAACCTCCCCTTGCCCTCTACCTCTCTCTCCCCTCTCTCCTTACCCTCTCTCACCCTCCTCTTGCCCTTTACCTCTCTCTCCCCTCTCTCCTTCCCCTTTCCTTTCCCCTTGAGCATTAATCACCCGAGCGAGAAATAGAATCTACAGCACGGACGCCCCTCTCTCTCGCCTCCGTTGGTCTCCGAGCCGCGACCTGCCACGCACCTGTTGCTTCTGGGACCAAGGGAGGCTGAGCGCTCTCTGTCTGGCGCTCTCGTTTGCTCGTTGGCTGGCTCTGGCTCTCTGTCTGTCTGTCTGTTATTATTGTTATTGTTATTATTATTATTATCATTATTATTATTATTATTATTATTATTATTATTAT
>NC_061830.1:40118381-40128381 GCF_019202785.1 Penaeus chinensis
TAATAATAATACACCATTAAAATCTTATGTGTGCATCTCTCTCACGCTTTCTAAAAGTAAATCATAGTGGTACAGGTCCTCAACTAGCCAGAAGGACGCGAGAGGGGCATCCTGCAGGCGGTTCATGCAAAGGAACTGAAGCGCATTGTGGCATGAGAAGGGGGGGGGGGGCAAACTGCGTTGTTTTAAGTGCCTCGTGACTTGTAGTTTATTGCTCCTTGTCTGTTTGTCGTTTATTGGTTGCTTTGTTGTTAATTTGTTTATTTCTTCTGACGCATCCTACGTACTGTCGCAAATGCAGGTTCTGTTTCCCACTCGGGGCGCTCACTCGGGCATTTGGTGGTGTGGTTGCAGAGCCTCGTCGAGGTGGGGTAAGATGTCGACTTTGTGGGGTCGTCCCTGTTGTGTGGTTGGTCGAATTATTTGTTGTAGAGTATTTTTTCTCTTCCTCTCTTTCTCTCTTTCGCTTGCTTTTTCTTTCTCTTTTTCGCTTTCTCTCTCTCTTTTGTGCTTGCTCTTTCTACCTCTCTCTTTCTGTTTCTCTCTTCCACTTCGATAAACCAAACCATAGTCAAGTAAAACCACAAATTTAACCTTCTGAAGTTATATAACCTTTTTTGATATCTTGCATTAAGATGCTTATTTAACTTCCCCTTTGTTTTGTTATGCTGTAAAGCTGATAGTTTGGCATGAAAAACATCAATAGGAAATCTTTTGGCAGTGGAAGTAGCGTGGCAGATGTGGCGTGGCAGATGTGGTAGGAGAGGTGTGGTTTGTTTAGTCTAGTATCAAAATATCTCTCTATCTCTGTCTCTGTCTGCCTTTCTGGGTGGCTGGCTGGCTGGCTGTCTCTCACTCTCACTCTCCCTCTCTCTCTCTCTCTCTCTTCCCTCCCCTCTCTCTCTCTCTCTGTCTCTCTTTCCCTCTCTCTCTCAATAACCTTAACAAGATTACCTAATCCCACTCATATAAACCATTCAGCTTACCCACTTTTCATTTTCATTTTTCCTCTGCCTCTAATAAAATCTCTCTTTGCATATCTTTCCCTCTTCCGGCCTTTGAAGAGACCAAATGAGATGCTCTTTGGCCCTCTCGTAGAATAGGAAAGGAACGAGTAAAGATAAGGTGGAAGGGACGAGTGAAAATAGAAAAGGAGGCGAAAATTTCTCCCTCAGTGTATTCATAAAAGTAAATAGCAATAATAATAATAATAATAATACACCATTAAAATCTAATGTGTGCATCTCTCTCACGCTTTCTAAAAGTAAATCCTATTGGTGCAGGTCCTCAACTAGCCGGAAGGACGCGAGAGGGGCATCCTGCAGGCGGTTCATGCAAAGGAACTGAAGCGCATTGTGGCATGAGAAGGGGGGAGGGGGTGAAAGGAGGGGGGGGGGGGCAATCTGCGTTGTTTTAAGTGCCTCGTGAGGATCTAACTCCTCAGACTTGTAGTTTATTGCTCCTTGTCTGTTTGTCGTTTGTTTCTTGTTTATTTGTTGCTTTGTTGTTTATTTGTTTGTTTCTTCTGATGCACCCTACGTACAGTTGCAAATGCAGGTTCTGTTTCCCACTCGGGGCGCTCACTCGGGCATTTGGTGGTGTGGTTGCAGAGCCTCGTCGAAGTGGGGCAAGATGTCGACTTTGTTTGTGGGGTCGTCACTGTTGTGTGTTTGGTCGAATTATTAGTTGTAGAGTGTTTATTTTTATCTTCCTCTATCTTTCTCACTCTCTTTCGCTTGCTCTTTTTCTTTCTCTTTTCGCTTTCTCTCTCTTTTGTGCTTGCTCTATCTATCTCTCTCTCTCTCTCTGTTTCTCTCTTCCACTCCAATAAACCAAACCACAGTCAAGTAAAACCACAAATCATTTCACCTTCTGAAGTTATATAACCTATTTTCTTTTATATCTTACATAAAGATGCTTATTTAATTTTCCCTTTGTTTTGCTATGCCGTAAAGCTGACAGGGAGGCATGAAAAACATCATTAGGGTTTTTTTTGGCAGTGGAAGTAGCGTGGCAGATAGGTAGATGTGGCGTGGCAGATGTGGTAGGAGTGGTGTGGTTTGTTTAGTCTAGTATCAAAATATCTCTCTATCTCTGTCTCTGTCTGCTTTTCTGGTTGGCTGGTTGGCTGTCTCTCTCACTCTCTCTCCCTCTCTCTCTCTCTTTCCCTCCCTCTCTCTCTCCCTCTCTGTCTCTCTTTCCCTCTCTCTCTCAATAACCTTAACAAGATTACCCAATCCCACACATATAAACCATTCAGCTTACCCACTTTTCATTCTCATTTTTCCTCTGCCTCTAATAAAATCTCTCTTTGCATATCTTTCCCTCTTCCGGCCTTTGAAGAGACCAAATGAGATGCTCTTTGGCCCTCTCGTAGGATAGGAAAGGAACGAATAAAGATAAGACGGAAGGGACGAGTGAGAATAGGAAAGGAGGCGAAAATTTAGAAGGAAAAATGATGAATAAAAATAATATAAGAGTGGGGATGAATAACGCAAAAGGGAAAATGTGAAATTGGACGCGAAATAAACGAGAGAAATTTGTCGCAAATAAAAATCCATCATGAAATAGCCTGAAACAAAACGAAAATAGATGAAAAAGGAAAATAAGATAAGTGATAAGAGGGGAGATGATAACCAGGAAATGAAAAGTTTTGAAAAGAGATTTATTTTTTAGATAATATTGTTTTTCTATCATTATTTTGTTCACTGATTTATCAAAATACACACATTGATAGAGAAGATATGGAGCAGGAGAGAGAGAAAGGAAGGAGAGATGGAGAGAGGGAGAGAGAGGTGAGGCAAACATAGATAAGATAAGACAGACAAAGAGAGAGGGAATGAGAAAAGACAGAGTCAAAATAATCAAGAGGAAGAGAGAGAGTCATTACTTTTATCTTTTTAACTTGTGTGATTATCTTCCTTGCCTTCTCCCTCTATAAAAGTAAAAACAAATGTCTATCTCCCTCAATATATTCATAAAAGTAAATAGCAATAATGATAATAATAATACACCATTAAAATCTTATGTGTGAATCTTTCTCACGGTTTCTAAAAGTAAATCCTATTGGTGCAGGTCCTCAACTAGCCGGAAGGACGCGAGAGGGGCATCCTGCAGGCGGTTCATGCAAAGGAACTGAAGCGCATTGTGTCGTGAGAAGGGGGAGGGGGTGAAAGGAGGGGGGGGGGAATCTGCGTTGTTTTAAGTGCCTCGTGAGGATCTAACTCCTCAGGACTTGTATTTTATTGCTCCTTGTTTGTTTGTTGTTTGTTTCTTGTATATTTGTTGCTTTGTTGTTTATTTGTTTGTTTCTTCTGATGCACCCTACGTACAGTTGCAAATGCAGGTTCTGTTTCCCGTTTGGGGCGCTCACTCGGGCATTTGGTGGTGTGGTTGCAGAGCCTCGTCGAAGCGGGGCAAGATGTCGACTTTGTTTGTGGGATCGTCGCTGGTGTGTGGTTGGTCGAATTATTAGTTGTAGAGTTATTGTTCTCTTCCTCTCTCTTTCTCTCTCTCTTTCTCTCTCTCTTTCTCTCTCCCTCTCTCGCTTGCTCGGTCGTTTGATCTCTCTCTATCTTTCTCTCTTTCTTCCACTCCGATAAACCAAACCATAGTCAAGTAAAATCACAAATCATTTAACCTTCTGAAGTTATATAATCTTTTTTTTATATCTTACATCAGATGCTTATTTAATTTTCCCTTTGTTTTGTTATGTCGTAAAGCTGACAGTAAGGCATGTGAAATATCATTAGGGAATATTAGGAAATCTTTTGGCAGAGGAAGTGGCAAGTGGAACCAGGTGTGGCGTGGCAAGTGAAACCAGGTGTGGTGTGGTCTGTTCTGTCTAGTATTAAAATACATCTCTCTGTCTGTTTGTCTGCCTTTCTGGTTTGCTGGCTGGCTGTTTCTCTCTCTCTCTGTCTGTCTGTGTGTCTCCGTCTCTCTCTCTCTCTCTGTCTGTCTGTCTCTGTCTGTCTCTCTCTCTTTATGTATCTATCTATCTTTCTGTCTCTTTGTTTCGCTCCTGCTCTTTGTTTATTTATCCTTTTCCTCCCTACCTCCCTACCTATCTACCTACCTACCAGTTATCTATGTCCTTCTATCTATCTATCTATCTATTTATCTTCTATCTATAGCTCTCACTCCCTTTCACATCAATCACTTTCAAAAATAATCTACAAGGTTTTACATCCCTTCCATCTCAAAATATCAAAATGTCATGTACTCTTCTTCAAGCCTTTTCTGTGCATGACAATATCAAACTATCAAAATGCAGGCTCAGTGTGTCATGTCATATACGTTCCCGTACCTTAAGTCAGAGATATACTCTAAGGCCAAAGTTGATTAATGTTTAAGTTCGATTTAAGTTCGCATTTAAGTTCGATAAGATTATATAAGTCATAATATATGTATCACAAATCCGATATATAATGTTAACTGCCATTAATTTTTATTTATTTATTTATTTATTTATTTTGGGGGATGAAAATGTAAATTTATGTCAAAGTGAATTATTTGAACGCCTAAAACAAATATGTACTTGTGAGTTTGTTAAAAAAAAATATATATATATTTTTTTTTTCTTTTTTTTTTTTAGGTCAGGGTTATAATAGCTCTTGAATAGCTGTCAGTGCACTAGACATCTACGTTACTGTTTAATTGTTCGATAAAAAGTTCTCCTTTCAACGTAAATTTCCATTCTCTCTATTCTCTCTCTATTTCTGTTGATTTCCACGCCTTGTTATATATATTCTCTTCATTTTTGTATTTTATTTCTCCCTTTTTCATATATATTTCGTTTGGTCTGCGTTTGGGTTTATCTCTCTCTATCTATCTAGCTGTCTGTCTGTCTGTCTGTCTGTCTCTCTCTCTCTCTCTCTCTCTCTCTCTCTCTCTCTCTCTCTCTCTCTCTCTCTCTCTCTCTCCTCTTCTCTTCTCTTCTCTAGATCTCTCTCTTTCTCTGCCTCCCCCCCCCCCCCCTCCTTCTCTCCGTGATAACAGAGACAATAATTATGACAACACCGCTCTCTCTCTACCTATCTGCCGTCTGCCAGTCTCCCAGTCAGCTTGTTTGCTTATATAACCCTCCCTTGCATATCAAAGGAAAGGGAGAAGGGGGTAATAATCGCGGCCTGAAAGAAGAAAGGAATAAAGAAAAGAGAGAGAGAGAGAGAGAGAGAGAGAGAGAGAGAGAGAGGAGAGTGAGAGAGAGAGAGAGAGAGACAGAGAGAAGAGAGAGAGAAAGAAAGAGAGAGAGAGAGAAAAGAGAGGGGAGAGAGAGAGAGTGAGAGAGAGAGAGAGAGAAGAAAAGAGAGAGGAGAGAGAGTGAGAAGAGAGAAGAGAGAAGAGGAGAGGAGAGAAAAGAGAAGAGAGAGAGAGAGAGAGAGAGGAGAGAGAGAGAAGAAAGAGAGGAGAGAGAGAGAGGGAAAAAGAGAGGGAGGAGAGAGGAGAAAGAGAGAGAGAGAGAAAGAGGAGAAGAGAGAAGAGTGAGAGAAGAGAGAAGAGAAAGAGAGGAGAAGAGAGAGAGAAAGAGAGAGAGAGGAGAAAAGAGCGAGAGGGAGAGAGAGAGAGAGAGAGAGAGAGAGAGAGAAAGAAGAGAGAGAGACTACTCAAAAACCAATACACACATTCTCTCTCTCTCTCCTCTCTCACTCTCTCTCTCACTCTTTCTCTTTCTCTCTCTCTCTCTCTCATCTCTCTCTCTGTCCTCTCTCCTCTCTCTCTCTCACTCTCTCCTCTCTCTCCTCCTGTTCATCTCCTTCCTCTCTCTCCCCTCTCTCCCTCTCTCCTCCTCTCTCTCTCATCTGTCTCTCTCTCTCTCCTCTCTCTCCTCCCCCACCTCTCCTCTCCTCTCCCTCTCTCTCTCCTCTCTCTCCCTCTCCTCTCTCTCTCTCACTTCTCTCCTTCTCCTCCCTCCTCTCCCCTCCCACCATCCTCATCCTCCTCTCTCCTCTCTCCTCCCTCTTCTCTCTCTCCTCTCCTCCCTCCTCTCTCTCTCTCCTCTCCTCCTCTCTCCTCTCACTCCTCTCTCCCTCCCTCGCTTCTCCACTCCCTCTCTCCTCTCTCTCCTCTCTCTCTCTCCACTACTCCCTCCTCTCTCCCTCTCTCTCTCCTCTCCCCTCTCCTCCTCTCACTCACTCTCCATCTCTCTCTCCCTCTCTCGTCTCCCTCTCCTCCTCTTCTCTCTCCCTCCCTCACTCTCCTCCCTCTCATCTCTCTCCCTCCCTCTCCCTCCTCTCTCCCCTCACCTCTCCTCTCTCTCTCCTCACCTCTCTCCTCTCTCTCTCCTCTCTCCTCTCACCTCTCTCTCTCTCTTCATCTCTCTCTCTCTCTCCTCTCTCCCCTCTCTCTCTCTCTCTCTCTCCTCACTCTCTCTCTCTCTCTCTCTCTCTCTCTCCTCTCTCTCTCTCTCTCTCTCTCCTCTCCTCTCTCTCTCTCTCTCCTCTCTCTCTCTCTCTCTCTTCTCTCCTCTCTTCTCTCCTTCTCTCCTCCCTCTCACTCCGTCTCTCTCCTCTCTCTCTCTCCTCTCTCTCCACCTCTCTCCTATCTCTCCACTCTCTCTCTCTCACTCTCTCTCTCTCCTCTCCTCTCTCCTCTCTCCTCCTCCTCTCTCTCTCTCTCTCTCTCCTCCTCTCTCTCTTCCCACTCTCCTCTCTCCTCTCCCTCCTCCTCTCTCTCCCTCTCTCTCTCTCTCCTCTCCCTCTCTCTCTCCTCTCCTCTCTCTCTCTTCTCCCTCCTTCTCTGCTCTCCTCATCTCCTCTCTCTCTCTCTCTCCTCCTCTCTCTACTCCTCCTCACCTCTCTCTCTCTCCTCTCTCCCCTCTCTCTCTCTCCTCTCCTCTACTCTCTTCTCTTTCCCTCTTCACTCTCTCTCTCTCCCCCTCTCTCTCTCTCTCTCTCCTCTCCTCCTCCTCTCTCCTCTCTCTCTCTCTCTCGCTCATCCTCTCTCCTCTCTCTTCTCTCTCGCTCTCCTCCTCCTCCCCTCTCTCCTCTCCCTCTCGCTCTCCACTCTATCTCCTCCTCTCACTCTCTCCTCTCTCTCTCTCCTCTCTCTCCCTCCTCTCCTCTCTCTCCCTCATCTCATCTCCTCTCTCCTCTCCCTCGCTCCTCTCTCTCTCTCTCCCCTCTCTCTCTCTCCTCTCTCTCTCTCCTCTTTCCTCTCTCTCTCTCTCCTCCTCTCGCTCTCTCTCCCTCCTCTCTCTCTCATCTCTCCTCCCTCTCTCTCTCCATTCTCTCTCTCTCTCCCTCCTCCTCTTCCTCCTCCTCCTATCTCTCTCTCCTCTCTCCTCTCCCTCCTCTCTCCCTCTCCTCTCTCTCCCCTCTCCTCCTCTCTCTCTCCTCTCTCTCCTTCGCCTCTCTCTCTCCACTCTCTCCCTCCTTCTCCTCTCTCCCTCACCTCTCTCTCTCTCTCCTCTCTTCTCTCTCCTCCTTCTCTCTCTCTGCCTCTTCCCCTCTCTCTCCTCCTCTCTCTCCCTCGCTCCTCTCTCTCCTCTCTCCTCCTCCTCTCTTCTCTCCTCTCTCCTCTCCTCTCCCCATCTCCACGTCTCTCCTCTCTCTCCTCTCCCTCCTCTCTCTCCATTCTCTCCCTCTCTCTTCTCCCTCTCTCCCTCTCCTCTCTCACCTCCCTCGCCTCTCTCTCCTCGTCTCCTCCTCATCTCTCCTCTCCATCTCTCTCTCTCTCCTCTCTCTCTCTCTCTCCTTCCATCTCTCTCTCTCCTTCTCTCTCTCCTCTTTCTTCTCCTCTCTCTCTCTCTCTCTCACTCTCTCCTCTCTCTCCTCTCTCTCCTCCCTCTCTCTCTCGTCATCTCCTTTCCCCTCTCCTCTCTCCCTCTCTCCTCTCTCTCTGCTCTCCCTCTCTCTCTCTCGCTTCTCTCTCTCTCCTCTCCTTTCACCGCCCCTCTCTCCCTCCTCTCTCTCCTCCTCTCTCTCCTCTCTCTCCCTCTTTTCTCCTCTCTCTTCCCCTCTCTCTCTTCATCTTCCCCTCTCTCTCCTCTCTCCTTCTCTCCTCTCTCTCTCTCTCTCCTCCTCTTTCACTCTCTCTCTCTCTCTCTCTCTCCCTCTTCCCTCTCTCTCTCTCTCATCCTCTGTTTCGCCGCACAATTCCGCACGCAAACACAGCTACATGTAAACGTTTATCTGTTTCTTATCTGTTATACTTCCCTTTAATAATTTCGTCTGTAAGGCAATGTTCTTGTATAATCGTAAACTTGTTATCAAAACATCTATTCCTGAGATGTTTATGTATGTTACGTTAGCTTCACCGTTGTTAGTGAAGTAGATTATTGTCCGTCTGTTTGTCTGTCTGCCTGTTTATCTGTCTATGTGCATCTTTGTCTATCTATCTATCCGTCTGTCTATCTGTATGTCAGTCTATCTGTTTATCTGCCTATCTGTCTTTCTATTTATCTATCTATCTGTCTGCGTTTGCCTGTGATAATAATTATAAAAATAATGATGATGATGATGATGACGATAATGATAATGATAATAATAATTATGATAATAATAGTAATTATCATCAACAGCACCATACGAAAAAAGGAAAAAGTAAACGAAAACATAAAACCGACACGAAAAAAAAGGAAAAACGAGACGAGAAAAAGGAAACACGAAACGATAAAAAAAAAACCCTAAACACTAAAGTAAAACTAAATACCGAAAAATAAACGAAAAAAAAGAAGACGAAAATGAAACAAAAACCGGAAAAAAAATAATAAAAAACGAAAAAAAAATAAAAAAAAGAACAAGAAAAAACGAAACTAACCACGACAAAAAAAAAAAAAAAAACATACACACACACACACACAAGAAAAAAAAGGAGAAAACAGGTCTCCATTTACCGCAGTTCCTCGGAGGTGGGCGTGAGGATAACCTTAGGGAAGCTCAGGCCGAGTAACTGGGGCGTGAAAGTCCTCCCTGGGGCGTTGGGGGGGGAGGGGGGGGTAGAGCCCTAGCTCCGACTTCTGTACCTCCTACGGGATCCCCCCCCCCCCCCCCCGTGTCTGCCACAGGGTGTTCCTCTCTCTCTCTCTCTCTCTTGCTTTCTTATTTTTTTTATTATTATCTATCTATTTATTATTCATACGTTTGTTCATGTATATATTTATTTATTTGTTAGCCAATAAACACACTTATTTATTTCTATATCTATTTATCTATTCATTTTATGGGCGGCCGTAAGGTGATGATTGTTTTGATGCAAGAATTCCGGATTAATTATCAATACATTATCAGTTATTAAAGTAGTTGTTATCACGAATATGTCACCATGCCGTCTGTCATCAGGAATTTGTCACCATGTCATCAGTCATCAGGAATGTCATAATAACAACAACCACCAGGAATTTGACACCATGTCATCAATCATCAATGATCGGTCACCATGACACTAGTCCTCAGGCAGCCCCCTAGCGAGTACAGTGGTAACGTGCCGGCCTCTCATCCGAGGGGTCGGTGGTTCACGCCCCGCCCAGGCGCGAGAAGTTGCAATTGTCGCCTGGAGGTTACTGCTGTGGCTGGGCACCACGGCGGGTAAGGTCGAAGCTCAGCTTATGTTATCTTGAAACTGTCAAAAAACCATCAGTCATCAGTTATTTTTCACTATATCATTAGTCGCCAAGAATCTGTCACTATGTTATCAATCATCAATAATTTGTCACCATGTCATCAATCATACAGTGTGTATGTCATCAGGAATCTGACACTCAGTATACTTAGAGAAGAGTGAGCATACACAATTCTAGAGATAGGGACCGCCTACAACAGCCGTCGTGCTGGTAAAGAAGTTATGCGATATGCTCACACCATGGCGACAGGAGCGCCTGCTGGCAGTCCCACCGCCACGGCAAGCACCGAGTATCAGAGAACAAAAATGAGACAGCCATAAAAAGCTGACACAGGCCGGGCCATATAGAGAAGGCCCGGGCGAAGCAAGAACTTCGCAAATCTCAATTGACTGATTGATTGACACTCAGTAGCCTCCTGGGTAGTACAGAGGTAAC
>NC_061830.1:40133381-40145881 GCF_019202785.1 Penaeus chinensis
ACTCTCAATCTATCACTCTCTTAAGAACATCTGTACCGAAGCACGCATGATGGCACCATCATAACGCATCTCAAAACACAAGGATCTAATAACGATCACATTCTTTATTAGAACGTGTAACTCGCGAGGCAGACCTGGCAGAAGTAATAGATCGGCGTGGCGTAGCAAATGGGGTGATTGTGCTGTGACATGGCGAATGTGGTCGTCGTGGCTAATAGGGTAAGAGAGGCAAGGCAAAGTACTCGATCTGGCTGATGTGGTAAGTGTGGCATGGCAAAAGTGCTCGACGTGATGATATGGTACGTGTGGAATGGCAAAAGTGGTCGGCGTGGCTAATGTCGTCCGCGTGGCAAGGCAAAAGTGGTCGACGTGACTAATGCGACAAGAATGACACGGCTAAAGGAGTAGACGTAGCTAATGCCATCAGCGTGCAAGGCAAAAGTGGCCGACGTGGTCAAGTGTGACGCGGGTGGCCCAGGGTGAGGCGACTTCATAGCTGCACGACTGGAGAGGAATTCTGAGGAAGGGCCAGCGGGCGAGTCCGTCGGGATCCTGTGTCTCAAGGGCTTGCCAGGCGGGAGGGGGGGGGGGGGTGAGGGAGAAAGAGTGGGAAAGGAATGGAAAGGGGAACAGAAACTCTATTTCTGTTTGTTTGTGTCTGTGTGTGTTTGGCTGCCTGTCTCTCCTTTTGCCCCCTCTCTCTCTCTCTCTCTCTCTCTCTCTCTCTCTATCTCTCTCTCTCTCTCTCTCTCTCTCCCTCTCCCTCTCCCTCTCCCTCTCCCTCTCTCTCTCTCTCTCTCTCTCTCTCTCTCTCTCCCTCTCCCTCTCCCTCTCCCTCTCTCTCTCTCTCTCTCTCTCTCTCCCTCTCCCTCTCCCTCTCCCTCTCCCTCTCTCTCTCTCTCTCTCTCTCTCTCTCTCTCTCTCCCTCTCCCTCTCCCTCTCTCTCTCTCTCTCTCTCTCTCTCTCTCTCTCTCTCTCTCTCTCCCTCTCCCTCTCCCTCTCTCTCTCTCTCTCTCTCTCTCTCTCTCTCTCTCTCTCTCTCTCTCTCTCCCTCTCCCTCTCCCTCTCCCTCTCCCTCTCTCTCTCTCTCTCTCTCTCTCTCTCTCTCTCTCTCTCTCTCTCTCTCCCTCTCCCTCTCCCTCTTCCTTCTTCTCTCTTTATCTCACTATTTATCTATCTCTTCTCATTTCTCTCTTCTAACCTTAGTCCTTTCTACCTCTCTATCTACCTATTAATTCGATCTATCTCTCTTTGAAGTGCTCTTGTGCATTTTCTCAATATTTTTACTCTCTGTTTTCCCTTCTAGTCATCAGCCGCGTTCACCTAACTGGTCAAAACATTATCTCGTTTTGTGCGTCAAGTCATTTAACCATGTGACCAAAATTTCATACCCGGTGTCCACGCACAATCATTTTCTCTTCGTCAAAATTTCATCAAGCTGTATGACTAACTCTGCGGGGCAAAATATTTAACTCCGTTTCTCAAATCTTTTTTTTTTTTTTAACTTTCTCTCTCGCTCTCTCTCTCTCTCTCTCTCTCTCTCTCTCTCTCTCTCTCTCTCTCTCTCTCTCTCTCTCTGTCTCTGTCTCTGTCTCTCTCTCTCTCTCTGTCTCTCTCTCTCTCTCTCTCTCTCTCTCTCCCTCCCTCCCTCCCTCTCTCTCTCTCTCTCTCTTTCTCTCTCTCTCTCTCTCTCTCTCTCTCTCTCTCTCTCCCTCCCTCCCTCCCTCCCTCCCTCCCTCCCTCCCTCCCTCCCTCTCTCTCCCTCTCTCTCTCTCTCTCTCTCTCTCTTTCTTTTTTCATTTTCTTTTTTTCATGTGCGTCAAAGTATCAAGCAGTGTCCATCAAACTGGCCATGTGCATAGAAATGTCGAGCTCTGAGCCACAAAGTCTGCGTGTTGCGTCGTTTGTCTCTCTCTGTCTGGATCTGCGTCAGCTGTTTTTTGAAGGGGTTAAACTTTGTCCTTTTTTTCTTGTGTGTATAAACAAGAAATTCATCGTGGTAAATGTTTTTTGGGGGAAAAAAGGTGTGAAATATGAATGTGATGAATAATTTTTACGTAACCAGAAATATATTTTTATTGTCTTATATTTGTATTAACTTATTTACATATTCGTATCTAAGTGTTGATAAGATCGCTTATACGCCACGGAATAACCAGTTTTATTAATCAAAAAAATGCATGCGTGGCTCTGTTTCTCAGGAAAAAATCGGCTTAACGTCTGCATATTCAGTTCAGAGACGCGCCGTCACTATTTTTTTCACTTTCAAAACAAATGTCGATGGACAGACGTTGCCTTTGCTCTTTCTGCTGACTTTTTAAGATTTTTTCTCTACACTCTTTGTTTTGTTTCCTCCTTATTCTATATTCCTTTCCTTTTATCTTGCTCTTTTTTTAAGCCCTGTTAAGTGTTTATTGGGAAATTGCGTGTTTCGGTTGATGTTGCTTGCCTTTGTCTGTCTGTCTGTCAAATTATCACTCGTTTTTTCTATTTACATGTATGTTAGAATACAGACGGATAAATATTCAGACAGACAGCCAGATAGCCAGATAAATGGGTAGATAGATTGATAAATATGATAGATGGGTGATTATATAGGTAGATAAACATAAAAATAGATATTGTATATACATATATATGATAAAGATATAGATATAGATATAAATATATATTAAAACAGACATAGATATATACAGACACATTAGATAGCCAGACGGATACAGGAAACATCTAAAACTGCTCTTTCACATAAGCCCCTCACCCCCCCCCCCCCAAAAAAAAAAAAAAAAAAAAAAATGAGCTGGTTTCTCCATCAGAGGTTCTCGAGAGGGAGTGTTACGTGGACTCTTGTTAACCTACAAATTGCTCTGTCTTTTGGTTTCTTTTGATATAACGACTCGATGTTTTTTGTTTGTTTTTCTAATGATAAAGGAAAAAGAAAAAAATGCAAAAAAAAAAAAAAAATCTATTTTCGAGCATTAATGGAAAAAGAGATTTTTTTTTATCTCATTTTGAACGAAAAAGAAAAAACAATTATCACGTTTTCGAACGATAGAGTGTTCTAGTAACAAGAAGGATAGTGGTACTAAAAG
The DNA here is from genome assembly GCF_019202785.1 of Penaeus chinensis. Lineage (NCBI taxonomy): Eukaryota > Metazoa > Arthropoda > Malacostraca > Decapoda > Penaeidae > Penaeus > Penaeus chinensis. The sequence goes on from NC_061830.1 coordinate 40,136,474, forward strand.
TAGTAATAAAGAAAATAATGATAATGATGATAACAAAGATACTAACAATAATAAGGATGAGGATGATAAGAGAGAGAGAGAGAGAAAAGGAGGAAACGGGAGGGCGAGAAGTAAAGCAAAAAAGAAAAAAACTACGTGGAGCTTACAGCCAAGTGGTAGTTGTAGATGATTGATGATGAAAGGCTACTGGTTTGGATCCGTGACTGATTGCACGGCTGATCCTTGGCAGTACGTATAACCTTGTGTTTTCCTTCATCTGGACTGCGTGTAGTTGTGGAGTGAAGAAAGATGTATCTCGGGGGGGGAGGGGGGATATATTCATATATGTGTGTGTGTGTGTGCACATTAACATTCAAAAATCCGGAAAAGTCGGGACATGAGGAGTGCCGGACTTTCGAAAATGCCGAACATACCATCACGGGGCTATGCAGCAGCAAATAAATGATAAATTGAGAAGGAATGAGCAGGAATGCCTGTAAGCACGCGCAAGCAAACCCCAACACCTGATTCTAGACTACAGCGCCATCAAAATATAACCTCCGACTCCAGGAAACAATGTCGAGCCAACGAGGTGAATTGGAAAAGGTGTTCAGAAAGCAATGCCGGATTCTCGATGGTCGGATTTTTTTAATGTCCACCTCTGCTTGTGTGTGTGTGTGTGTGTGTGTGTGTGTGTGTACATGTACATATACACATATAGAAGAAGACGAATTAGATAAAATTGAATGAATAATAAAATAGCAGGGATTTTGATAGAAATTTAGTGTCCATGGATGTCAGAATACAGGATATGCTGACTCATTGTGTTTACTGAGCTGTATTCTAAGTGAGGGCTGCTTTACTCTACAGTGATGAAGCATATGGATGGTATGATAAGCCAGGATTAATCACGGAATTATAATTATACATAACGAAATGACAATCATGAGAATAATTAGTGTTGTCTTGTATACACAGGCATTGTTAAGGAGAGGGAGAGCGAGGCAATCAGGCAGAGAAATAGACAGAGGCAGGGAGAGAAAGACAAAGAAACCGGTAGAGAAACGTACAGAAAGAGAGGCATAGAGAGAGAAAGAGAGTGAGCGAGAGAGGGATATTTATGTATGTATGTTTGTATATATGTGTATGTATAATATATACATTTATATAATATATATATATATATATATATATGAGAAACAGAGAGACAAAGATACAAACGGACAGTTATAGATAGAGATTGACAGATGACCTACAGACAGGTAGAAACACACACACACACACACAAACAAACAAACAAATACAGAGCCATGCAGATGAGAAGGAGATTGAGATAACAAGGAACAATAAATGATCCCTGTTTGTCTGAAATGTCTCCGTATTTACCCGCGTAATTCCATGCGTAAACACAAACATTCACAAACAGGTTCTCCGTCCTGTTTATATTACTCTTGCTTTCAGTCAAGACGTCGTAGCTTTGTCCTCACGGTTTATGCCTGATTTAGAGCTTATATTTTCAGGTTTAAATATTCTTTAGAAAGTTCGGTATGTTAAGAAGGTTCTGCATTTTCTGAAGGTTCATATGTTATTAGAAGTTTAATATTTTCAGAAGGTTCGATATTTTCAGTGGTTTCAAATACTTTCAGAGGGTTTAATATTTTCAGAAGGTTCAATATTTCCAGTAGGTTCAGTATTTCCAGAGGGTTCAGTTTTTTTTTTTCTCAAATGAATTAAATTTTTCAGATGGATTTAAATATTTAGAAGGTTCGATAGGTGTGATATTTTCAGAAGGTTTAATATTTTCAGAAGGTTCAGTATTTCCAAAAGGTTCAAATATTTCCTGAAGGTTCGTTATTTCCAGAAGGCACAATATTTACCGAAGGTTCAAATATCTCCAGAAGGTTCAATATTTCCAGAAGGTTCATATATTTCCAAAAGACTCAGTATTTCCAGAAGTTCTGCTATTTCCAAAAGGTTCAATATCTTCAGAAGGTTCAAACAGTTACTTTTACCACAACTAAAAAAGTAAATCCACGTGTGCAGTTTATTCTCACCGTTTGGAATGCTAAAGAAAATATGTTATCTGTTTTCTGTTTTCCTTTCCTTATTTCTTTCTTTTCCGTTTCCTTTTTATTCGTTCTCTCTCTCTCTCTCTCTCTCTCTCTCTCTCTCTCTCTCTCTCTCTCTCTCTCTCTCTCTCTCTCTCTCTCTCTCTCTCTTTCTTTTCATTTTCTCTCTCTTCTTTTTCTTTTTTTCCGCCTGCTTGATTATAGACATCGCGGTTCGTCATTGAGAGTCGAGTATATAACGAAGGTATTTACGTGGGTCGTGAATGGCCGAGCGACTCTATAACGACCGGGCTGCGGGGAAATTAGGCTGTTTGAAAATGTCCGTCCGATGGAGGGAAGGTTGTGTGATGTCCAGGGCGCTTTGTGATAGTGTGATGTTTGTTTTGAGTATGATGTCGGGTCTTCTTGCCTGTGATGTTAGTTTTCTCTGTCTGTCTCTCTCTCTCTCTCTCTCTCTATCTATCTATCTATCTATCTATCTATCTATCTATCTATCTATCTTTCTTTCTCTGTCTCTCTCTCATTCTCTCTCTCTCTCTCTCTCTCTCTCTCTCTCTCTCTCTCTCTCTCTCTCTCTCTCTCTCTCTCTCCCTCTCTCTCTCTCTCTCTCTCTCTCTCTCTCTCTCTCTCTCTCTCTCTCTCATTCTCTCATTCTCTCTCTCTCTCTCTCTCTCTCTCTCTCTCTCTCTCTCTCTCTCTCTCTCTCTCTCTCTCTCTTTCTCTGTCTCTCTCTCTCTCTTCTCTCTCTCTCTCTCTCTCTCTCTCTCTCTCTCTCTCTCTCTCTCTCTCTCTCTCTCTCTCTCTCATTCTCTCTCTTTTTCTTTCTTTCTCTCTCTCTCTCTCTCTCTCTCTCTCTCTCTCTCTCTCTCTCTCTCTCTCTCTCTCTCTCTCTCTCTTTCTTTCTCTTTCTCTCTCTCTCATTCTCTCTCTTTTTCGTTCTCTCTCTCTCTATCTCTCTCTCTCTCTCTCTCTCTCTCTCTCTCTCTCTCTCTCTCTCTCTCTCTCTCTGTGACGACGGGTCTTTTGTTTGTAATGTTCGATATTTTTTTCTGTGACATCACGTTTTTTCCCCTGTGAGGTCAGATCTTTTGCTTGTGATGTCAAGCGTTTTATTTTTTATCTATTTATTTATTTTGTGACGTCCTGCTCTTCATATCTGAAACCGGGCCCTTTTCTTGTGACTTCAGGCTTTTTTACTTGTGACGTCAGGTCTCATCCGTCACATCAATCCTTTTTTCCTGTGACTTCATAATCTTTCCCCGTGACGTCATCTCCTTTTTCCCTGTGACATCCGGACTCTCACAAGCCAGCGTTACGTTACAGCACTCAACGCTCGGCCGAAGATGTCCAATTATCCAATCAACTCAAGATATTGACTTTGGATCTGACGTCATCGAGTCATGGCGAGGCGAGGAGGTTGAGTTTAGGGCCTAGTACATTTCAGCGGGTTTTTTTTTGTTTTGTTTTTTTTATAATTTTTATTTGTTCGTTTGTTGTTGTTCTTATTTATTTATTATCATTATTATTATTATTATTATTATTATTATTATTATTTATCATTATTGTTATTATCATTATTTATTATTATTATTATTTTTATTATTATTATTATTATTATCAATGTTATTATATTTTTTTATCATTATTATTTTTATTATTATTATTATTATCATTGTTATTATTATTTTTTATCATTATTATTTTTATTATTATTATTATTGTTATCATTAGTATATATATTTTTTTCTAGATAGTCATTTTTATGTTGTGTGTGTGTGTGTGTGTGTGTGTGTGTGTGTGTGTGTGTGCGCGCTATCAACAATATCATAATTATCATTATTGCTTTCACACGTCAATTATCTGCTATGTCATCTTCCACTTCTTAATATTACTTTCTTAACCTTCTCTTCGTACCAATTCTTCCTTTTCACTTTCTCTTGTGTTTCATTAATTATAAGTTATCCTATGGACCCATATCTTTATCTCTTTAATCTTTTTTGCTGGTTTTGTCTTGTGTGTGTGTGTGTGTGTGTGTGTGTAATTGCCTAAATATGTGTTATTCATGTGTTTATGCGTGTATGTATGTTTCTGTGTAAGAATGTATGTACGTAAGATTATTGCGTAATTCCCTTACACCAACCTCCTCCTCACTAACTGGTTGATTAGATTTGTCACTCAGGCAATATAATTAAAGACAGACTTTTATACCTCCTCCTGGGACCCAAAAGACGAACCAAAAAAGAAAAAAAAATATAAATGAAAAAATAAATCTGCTCTGTTGATTTGGTATGAAATAAGTATTGTTCTTTCGTTCACATTGTACCTATCCATATTTTTTCGTTCGTGGTGGATGTTGTTATTCAGAATATCATTACCTTCGTTCGGTGACATGGATGGAATAACAACGACAGAAAATTTCGGATCTGATATCGGGAAAAAGGTGATAACAATGTTGTTAACAGCGAGGCGACGACCGTGAACGGGGTTTTCGCGAGTTCTCTCTGTCTCTCGTTTGCTTCGTTCTGGTTTTCGTTCCGTCTTTCTCTTTCTTTCTTTTCTTTTTTTCTTTCATTTTTTTCCTTTCATTTTCTCTTTCTGTTTATTTTTCTATTTCTTTTCTCTCATTCTGTATCTCCCTCTCTCTTTCCCTCTCTTTCCCTCTCTCTCCCTCTTCCCATCTCCCTCTCTCTTTCCCTCTCCCTCTTTCCCCCTCTCTCTTTCTTTCCCTCTCCCTCTCCCTTTCCCTCTCCCACTCTCACTCTCTCCCTCTCCCTCTCTCTCTCCCTCTCACTCTTACTCTCACGCTCTTCCTCTCCTTCTCTTTCTCCTTCTCCCTTCCTATCCCTCTCTCCCTCCCACTCCCTCACTCTCACTCTCCACCTCCCTCCCTCTCCCTCTCCCTCTCCCACTCCCTCTCTTTCTCTCTCCCTCTCCCTCTCCCTCTCACACTCTCCCCCTCACTCTCTTTCCCTCTCCCTTTCCCTATCCCTTTCCCTCTTCCTCTCTCCCTCTCTCCCCACTCTTCCCCGTTCCCTCTCACACTCTCTTTCCCTCTCCCCCTCTCTTATTCTCTCACTCTCCCTCTCTCTTTCTCACTCTCACTCTCTCTCTTTCCCTCTCCCTCTCACTCTCATTCTCTCTCCCTCTCCTTTCCCCTCCTTCTCCCTCTCTCACTCTCCTTCTCTTTCTCTCTCCCTCTCTCTTTCCCACACCCTCACTCTCCCTCTCTCTCCTTCTCTTTCCCTCTCCCTCTCTCTTTCCTACACCCTCAGTCTCCCTCTCTCTCTTTATCCCTCCCTCTCCCTCTCTCCTTATCCCTCCCCCTCCCTCTCTCCTTATCCCCCCTCTCCCTCTCCCTCCCTCTCCCTCTCCCTCTCCCTCTCCCTCTCCCTCCCTCTCCCTCTCTTTCTCCTGCAGACTTTGGAGATGACAACATACGTGATGAAACGCGGTATCAGTTAAAACACACAAATATATATGACACGAGGCGACGATAAATAATGAAAAAAATATTGCGCGATTGGAATATTTTCTCAAGAAATGGAAGATACAGGAGAAGGTTGATAAGGAAGAAGGAAAAGGAAAGGACAAAGAAAAAAAAAAAAAAGAGGAAAGGAAGAAGGAAGAAGGAAGAAGAAAAAAAAAGATAACGGTGACATGAGAATGAAGAGGAAATGTTTAAGAAGAAAATAAATATGGGAACAGAAGAGAAGGAGGATGAAATGGAGGAAATATTTGATTAAAAAGGAAACGGGTAAAGGGAAAAGGTAATGATAGTGATAGAGAAAAATAATAAGAAAATAACGATACGAAGACGGAGAAGACGAGATGGAAGAAGAAAAGATGAAGAAAATTAAAATAATTTCACAAAGGAGAATATGTGAAAAGGAAAGAAGCAAAGAAAGAGGGAAACACAAAAAAAAAGTAAGAGAAATAAAGTAAAGAGAAAATTAGAATATTGGAAATATTGAAGAAAACAAAATAAGGATACGAAGATGTACATACCACAAAAGAAAAAGGAATAAGGAGAAAGAGAAAGAAGAACAGAAGGAAAAATCAAAACCAGACGATGAACATAGACAAAAAAAAAAAAAAAAAAAAAAAAAAAAAAAAAAAAAAAAAAAAAAAAAAAATAAGAGGAAAGCAAATATAGAAGAAAAAGAAAACGAAAAGGAGAGAAACAGAACGAGAGAATAACGTCTCCGGCGAGAGAAAGTTCGAGAAATTGACATGATCTTCTTATCAAAATCGTCTGGAATTGAGCCAAAAAGCCCAAAAAAAAAAGAAAGTTTGCCTTTATTTCAGACTGCGAAAGACGGAAGAAAAGAAAGAAAATGGTCTAGGGCCAAATTTCGGTCTTTGGGGAAGAGCCGGTGAGGGTGGGGGGGGGGGGTTACTGGCGGGAACAGCGGAATGCACGAGGAAGTGGGGGGGGGGGGGGGGGGGGGCGGGGCAGCTTCGGTTCTTTGTTGTTCTTTGTTATAATTGGTATGTGTGTATATGTACATATATGTGTGTGTGTGTTTTTGTGTATATATGTGTGTATGTATGTCTGTGTGTGTATGTGTGTGTGTATGTCTGTGTGTGTGTGTGTGTGTGTGTGTGTGTGTGTAGATAGATAGGTATGCATGTAGGTAGGTAGATAGATAGATAGATCAAGAGATAGATAAACAATGATAGATAGATAGGTAAGTAGGTAGGTAGACAGAAAGATAGACAGGCAAGTAAGTAGGTAGGTATATAGATTGATAAATAGATACATATTGATTTACGTATTCATATATTCTGTCTATTTACATATCACATTTTCCTGCACATTACCAATTCTAACATAATTCTATCGATGACATCATGAAATTGAAAACCTGGAAAGACTTTTCCTCCCGTATATATATTGTGTCACTTAGCATAAACATCTTCATAAGTAATTCTTTAGTTTCCAATTTATATCAAATTTCTAATTAATTATTCAATGAAAGGCTTGTGAACATCACAATCTATCAGTAGGATAATGATATTCATTATATTCATTACGAAAAATTGAATCTTTGAGACCTTAGGGGAAGTGAGAAATCTACCCAGAAAGTAAGGTGCAGAATGAGAATGAATATTTTCACAATCCAAGAGATGAATTTAATAGATTTCGAAAACATCTCCGTCAGAAATATATGACGGAGATATGATCGAAACCGGTCAAATACATCTCTTGTATTGCGAAGACATTCATTCTCAATACAAGAGATTATTTAACCGGTTTCGAGTATATCTTGGTCAGAAAATATATTCGAAGTTAAATACACCCCTTGTATTGTGAAGATATTCATTCACATTCATACATTTTCTACATTTGTCAGCATGAATACGGTTCACAGGAAATTAAGTTACATGTCTGTTTAAAATGTCTGTGCAGAAGATAGATTGTTAAAGAGAGAGGGGAAAGGGAGAGCGAAAGAGAGTGAGAAAGTAGATAGATAAATAGGTCTACAGAGAGAGGGAGAGAGAGTAGGTAGATAAATAGATAGACAGATAGAGGGAGAGAGAATATATAGACAAATCAATTAGGAGAGAGAGAAAAAAAAAAAAAAGATCGACAAAGACAAACAGCGAGTAGATGAAAAGATCGGCAGAGAGAATGAGAGACAGTGGGAGGGAGGGAAAGAAAGAGAAAAAAATGGTAAAGAGAACGAGAGAGAAAGGGGGCGGATAGGAAATGAGTGTGCATGGATGGGAGAGAGAGAGAGAGAGAGAGAGAGTGTAGTGGCACGGCTCCCTACCGCTGTGCCACAGTTTCCTCCATATAAATCATTACTTCCCCCTAAACAAGCGTACGACCGTCTGGGCCTCTTCAAAACACCTGGAACTATTCACCTCCAGCTTGGCGGGGTTTTGTCGCTCTCACTCTAAGCCAGGCAGGCATTCGGGAAGGTGGCTTACAAGGAGGACTCAAGAGAGAGACCTCAGCATGCTCTATTATCTTAAATTGTTCATCTTTCTTGTTAATAACTTTTAGCAGGTTCTCGAAGCCACCACGGGATTTAGTCATCGTTATAGTGCAAAGTGACGATGAATAAGCCACGTTAATGCTTTTAGTACAGAAAGTTTAACGTGTTTTCTACACCTGTTTTGACCTGAAAGTGTGTATGTGTTCCCGTGTCAAATATTTCCAACAGTGTTTTATGTCCTTTTTTTAACATTTCGTAAACATTTTCTAACTTTGCTTATTCACGTGTTTTCGTTTTTTAAGCACGTATTTCGTTTATTTTAGTACACGTGTTTATGTATTTGTTTATTTCTTTGCTCTTACATATTTTAATAAACATTAAAGTTTGATGGCAGGCTTTACATAATCCCTTTGATGCTAATCAAGCCACTGAACACATTACCGGACTCCCTAATGATTTGGGATGGCAATTAAATCCTGTAGCGGCTGCGGGAACCTGCTAAAAGTTATAAACAAGAACGTTGAACAATTTAGGATAATACAACATGATGAGTAAGCATTCTATGGCTCGTAATGTATGTCCCTACGTGCCCGGAGTCGCTACAAGAGAGAGGGGGGTGGGGAGGGAGAGGGACAGATAAACTGACTGACTAACTGATAGACAGACGTTAGAAAGAGAGAGAGAGTGAGAGAGAGAGAGAGAGAGAGAGAGAGAGAGAGAGAGAGAGGGAGAGAGAGAGAGAGAGCGTGCGAGGACAAGAGACAGATAGACAGACAGAGAGACAGAGACAGACAGACAAAGAAAGAGAGAGAGAGAGACAGGAAGAAAGAATAAATATATACTGACGTCTTCTATCACCGAGAGTAGTGTTGATCAAGAATCCTAAATATGACTTTATCCTTTCCCCGTAATGATGTACCCGCAGTTTAGGAACATTAATATCAAGGTTAATTCATGCAGTTATGTGACTGTAAAGGCAACTTCAACTTCCCAAATCAGTTTTTCAATTATAACTTTTTATTACAAATTTAAAGTTCTATGATTTTTTTTTTTTTTTTTTTTTTTTTTTTTTTGCATAGCCAAAGTCCGGCTGAATCTATAGCAATATTTACAGATTCACTGAATTCATATTTTTTAAAAATTCTCCCTCTCACCCCCCCCCCCCCAAAAAAAAAAAAAAGTAAAAAAAAAAAATATAGAAGCAAGAGAACCGAATTAAATTCATGCATTATGCCAGCTTCCACGAGAAAACCAAAATTAATATGCATTATAAAAAAAAATAACTTTTTTGTTTTATATCAAACGGTCAGTTGATGATATGTCAACAGATGAAATATGCAACAGGAAAGATTTTTGCGTCTAGATAAACTGAGTTAAAAGGAGATTATCAACGACAGTAAATAAATAAATAAATAAAT
>NC_061830.1:40148381-40150881 GCF_019202785.1 Penaeus chinensis
CCCTCCCTCCCTCCCTCCTGTTCCCTCCCTCCCTCCCTACCTCCCTCCCTCCCTCCCTCCTTCTCCCTCATTCTCCCTCCCTCCCTCCCTCCCTCCTGTTCCCTCCCTCCCTCCCTCCCTCCCTCCCTCCCTCCCTCCTTCTCCCTCCTTCTCCCTCCCTCCCTCCTTCTACCTCATTCTCCCTCCCTCCCTCCCTCATTCTCCCTCCCTCCTTCTCCCTCCCTCCCGCCCTCATTCTCCCTCCTTTCCTCCTTCTCCCCTCCCTCCCTCCCTCCCTCCCTCCCTCCTTCTCCCTCCCTCCCGCCCTCATTCTCCCTCCTTTCCTCCTTCTCCCCTCCCTCCCTCCCTCCCTCCCTCCCTCCTTCTCCCTCCCTCCCGCCCTCATTCTCCCTCCTTTCCTCCTTCTCCCCTCCCTCCCTCCCTCCCTCCCTCCCTCCTTCTCCCTCCCCCCCTCCCTCCCTCCCTCCCTCCCTCCCTCCCTCCCTCCCTCCTTCTCCCTCCTTCTCCCTCCTTCCCTCCTTCTCCCTCATTCTCCCTCCCTCCCTCCCTCCCTCCTGTTCCCTCCCTCCCTCCCTCCTTCTCCCTCCTTCTCCCTCCTTCTCCCTCCCTCCCTCCTTCTCCCTCCTTCTCCCTCCTTCTCCCTCCCTCCCTCCTTCTCCCTCCCTCCTTCTCCCTCCCTCCTTCTCTCTTTCATCACTGATCACGGCACGAAGAGCGCCTGCCTGGGACATGCAAACGCTGGCGTATATTTCCCCATTCACAAACGCCTACAGTCTATTACATTTTTCATCCCCCAATCTGTTCACTTAACCGAACATACGTCGGTGTACCAGATGCAGATGGCACGCAATTAACTCTAAAAAGGGGTGGGTTTTCTCTCTGTCTCTCTCTCTCTCATTCTCTCTCTCTTTCGAATTATCTCTCTCTCTTTCTCTCTTTCTCTGTCTCTTTCGAATTTCTCTCTCTATCTTTCTTTCTCTCTCTCTTCCCTTCTTTCTTTGTCTCTCTCTCTCTCTCTTTCTCAAGAAGAAGAAGAACAACAACAACAATAAAAGACAAAGTAGAATATGCGAAGAAGAAGAACAAAAAGAAAAAGAAAAAGGAGAATAAGACGACGGCGATGACGACGACGGCGAAGAAGAAGAATAGAGAAGAAAAAGAAGAAGAGCAAGAGGAAGAAGAAGAAGAAGAAGACAAAGAAGATGAAGACAAAGACGACAACGACGAAGAAGAAGAAGACTAAGAAGAAAAAGAAGATAAAGAAGAAGAAGAAGACAACGACGAAGAAGAAGAAGAAAAAGAGAAGAAAAAGAAAAAGAAAAAGATGAAGAAAAAGATGAAGAAAAAGAAGAAGGAGAAGATGAAAAGATCTTGAAGGCTACGATTGCATCCTGGGTCTTATTAGCTGCAGGTCACCTCTGCCCGTTTTCCCCACTCCCCACGCTCTCTCCCCATTCCCTGTGCAGCGCCACGCCCGAGGAGGAGAAGGAGGGAAGGAAAGTGGAGGAGTGGAGAGGAAGAGGGAGATGGAGGGAAAGGAAAGAAGGAGGGAGAGGGAAGGAAAGTAGGAGAGTGGAAGGAGGGGGAGGGAGATGGAGGGAAGGGAAAGAAGGACGGAGAGGGAAGGAAAGCGGGGGAGTGGGGAGGAAGAGGGAGATGGAGGGAAGGGAAAGAAGGAGGGAGAGGGAAGGAAAGCGGGGGAGTGGGGAGGAAGAGGGAGAAGGAGGGAAGGGAAAGAAGGAGGGAGAGGGAAGGAAAGCGGGGGAGTGGGGAGGAAGAGGGAGATGGAGGGAAGGGAAAGAAGGAGGGAGAGGGAAGGAAAGCGGGGGAGTGGGGAGGAAGAGGGAGAAGGAGGGAAGGGAAAGAAGGAGGGAGAGGGAAGGAAAGCGGGGGAGTGGGGAGGAAGAGGGAGATGGAGGGAAGGGAAAGAAGGAGGGAGAGGGAAGGAAAGCGGGGGAGTGGGGAGGAAGAGGGAGATGGAGGGAAGGGAAAGAAGGAGGGAGAGGGAAGAAAAGTAGGAGAGGGGAAGGAGGGGGAGGGAGAGGGAAGGAAAGAGGGGAAAAAGAGGAAGGGAGAGGGGAGGAAAGTAGGAGAGGGGGAAGATGGGGAGGGAGAGGGAAGGAAAGTGGGGGGAAAAAGAGGAAGGGAGAGGGGAGGAAAGTGGGGAAGGGGAAGGAGGAAGGAGAGGAAAATGGGCAAAAGGTAGAAAATGGGTAGGGAGAGGGAAAGGAAAGTGGGAAAGAAGAGGGAGGGAGAGGGAAGGAGGATGGGGGAAGAGGGAGAAGAAGAGAAGGGAAAGAAGGGGAGAGAGAGGGAATGGAGGGAGTGTGGAAAGAAGGGGAAGCAGAGGGAAGGAAGGAGGGAAAAGGAAAGAAGGGAGGAGAGGGAGAAGGAAGGAAGAGAAAGAAGAGGGAGGGAGAGGGAAGGAAGGAGGGAAAAGGGGAGAGGGGGAGAGATAAAGAAAAATAGAATGAGAAATGGAGGGATTTGTGTCTTTTTC
>NC_061830.1:40170881-40175881 GCF_019202785.1 Penaeus chinensis
TAACAAGAATTGCGCGCAGAAAATACCAATAACCGTTATACAGAATTTTGAAATTATCGGATTATAAACCCGATGGTATTTATAACGAATATAAAAAAAAACTGAACGATGACTCGCGTTAATAGGCGATATATAATTTGAATTGGCTCGTACCTTATCAATGGCTGTTTATGAGGATAGTTATGTAAGATAGACAAATAGATATGTGGATAAATTTGATGGTTATGATAAATGGAAAATGGATAGGTCATTAGATAAATAAATAATGACAGATAAAGAAGGTATGAGGTAGAGGTATGTAGGGAATGAACATAAAGACAGATAAATAGATAAATATGATAATAACAAATAGGAAATTAATAAATATATTATTAGATATTATGAATAACAGATAAAAATGAAGAAAATGTGAAGCTAACTGCGCATATCGCTGCTCACTTGGATGCCTCGTTCGTTGACGAATCATGACTATTCAAATGAGCATTTTGCACGCCAATATTACCAATTCATTATAATCATTATTACTGAAATCCGCTCAGTTGTTTATGATATTATTACTGTTATCATATACCTGTATTTTCCGCCAAGTTTCCATGATTTGCACACGTTATACGCGCCTCTGGAATTCCAAATATGAGACAGACAGCGTAATGACCGACATCAAGAGCGATAAAAATCCGACATGCGCGGAATCATGCAAGAGACTGTCAATTTTCCGATTAAATGGTTAAAACACGTGATTCACGATGCAAAAATATGACTGTGTGGACCAGTGACTTTTTATTTTTTATTTTTTTATTTTTTTTTTGGGGGGGGGGGCAGGGGGGCTTAAGCTTTTATCTTACTTCTCTTGTTTATTCTCTTTTTCTTTTCTTTTTTATTTCTTTCTTTCTTTCTGTCTTGGTGTTTCTGTTCATCTTTCTCTTATTCTCTGTCTTCCTTTGTTCTCTGTATTCCTCTTTCTCTCTCTTGTTTCTACTTGTTTCATCACCTTCTGCCTCCTTCTCTTTATCACCATTTCCTTTCTTATCTTTCTATGCCTCCTCCCCATCACGTCTTTCCCTCCTTCTTCCCTTCCAACAACTTTTTCTCTTCTCTTTCCTCTTCCTCTTTCTCTTTTCCCTCCTCCCTATTCACATCATATTTATCCTCCTCCTCTTTTCCTCTTTCTCCTCCTCCTCTATATCCTCCCCCCCCCCCCCTTCCTCTTTCTCCTCATCCTTATCCTCTTATTCCTCCATTTCAAAATCGAGGCCAGTATCCTAGGCTGTGAGAGGGGAAGGAAGAGGAGAAGGAGGAGAAGAAAGAGGAAGAGGAGGAGGAAGATAATGAGAAGGAAGAAGAGAAAGAGAAAGAGGAGGAGGAGAAGGAAGAAGAAGAAGAGAAAGAGGGGGAAAAGAAGGAAGGAGAGGAGGAGAAAGAGGAGGAGGAGGAGAAGGAAGAGCAAAAGGAAGAGGAGAATGAGAAGAAACAGGAGGAGAAAGAGAAAAATGAGGAAGAGGAGCAAGAGGAGGAGAGGGAGAAGGAGGGACGAAGAAAAAGAGATAAAGGAGGAAGAAGAGAAGCAAAAGGAAGAATAGGAAGAAGGGCAATTGATGGAGGAGGGATATTAGGTAACAGGAAGGATGCACAAGAGAAAGAGAGGAAGGGGAAAAGGATGTAGAGGAGGTGGAGGAGGAGAATAAAAGGATGAAGAGGAGGAGGAGGAAAGAGGGGAGAAAAGGGGTGGTGGGAAGGAAGAGGGAATGAGAGAGATAATGATATCCTGAATAATAATGGTCTCTATAAAGTCTTGCCTCTTGTCCAGCCCACACAATTACACATGAAAAGAGGATGAGAGAAGAGAGAGAGAGAGAGAGAGAGAGAGAGAGAGAGAGAGAGAGAGAGAGAGAGAGAGAGAGAGAGAGAGAGAATAAATTAGAGAAAAGGGGGAGATTTAGGGAAAATGAGGAAAATTACTATAGTGGTTTGTGATAGGATATTGTCTGTTGAATAGAGAGAATAAGAGAGATACAGGTTCATGATAAATTTTTAAGAAGAAAAAAATTATGAAGTATATGAGACTAAGATTTGTGAAATGATGTTTGCTGAATTTCATTTTTTTTTTTTTTTCTCTTCGAGTTTGGTTTATTTTTCTTTGTCCTTTGCTCTTTGCTTTCCTATTCTTTACCCTTTCCTTTTTCCTTATTTACTCTTCACTTAATCATTCTGTTTTTTTTTTTTCCTTCTTCTGTTTTCCTAATATTTTCTATTTACTTATTTATTTTCATATATTTTATTTTTTGGCTGCTATTTTACTTATTTATTTTAATTTTTTAATTTTTTGGGCTGATATTTTCTGATTATTTCTTGTATTCGCTCAGAAGCTTATGGACACCATGAGTTGTGATTCTTATAGATACAAACTTACATGAAACCTTTCTATTTATGCGGACAATACCCATCCCCCGAGTCATGACTTTTAATTATGCAAATGGACGCGATGTTTTGTATCATCCTTGCAATACGCAATTTGCAAGTAAGATTCTGCCCTTTGTCCCTCTTCCGTGCAGTCGGCGGGCTTCGCGATCTCTCTGTGCGAGGCTTCAGGAGCTTCGTTTGAGGCTTCGAAGTATGGGTGTGTTGTGGCGGTCGGGTGTGCTTACTGTTGTTGTTGTTGTTGTTATTATTATTGTTATTATAATTAATATTATTATTATTATTATCATTATTATTATTATTGTTATTATTATTATCATTATTATTATTATCATTATTATTATTATTATTATTATTATTATCATTATTATTATTATTATTATTATCATTATTGTCATTATTATTATTATTATTATTATTATTATTATTATTATTATTATTATTATTATTATTTTTCATTATTATTATTATCATTTTTATCATTATTACCATTATTATTATTATTATTATTATTACTATTATTATGGGTCGGGTGTTGGTGGTTTGTACATACTCTTATTATTCGTGAAGGAAATATCTTTTTTTCTTTCTTTTTTGTGGTGAGTTGGTGGTTAATAAATGGTATTCGCGAAGGAATTATTTTCTTTTGTCACGTGGGAGTTTTGGAATTTAGTAAATATACGAAAAGGAAAATGTATTTGCCAACACGTGCGAATATTCAGAAAGGCGAGTTTTCAGAGCTCATTGACGGTCTAAGTTTGTTTGTTTTTTTTCTTTTCTTTTCTTTTTCCTTTTTCTTTATTTCTCTTGTTTTTAGTCTCATTCTGAGTCTTATTTTTGCTCTTTTCCTTCTCCTTCTTCTTTTCCTTCTCCTTTTTCTTCTTCATTTTCTTCTTTCTCTTTTTCTTTTCCTTTCTCTTTCTCTTCTCTTTTTCGTTTTTTCCTCTTCTTCCTCTTCTTCCTCATCCTCCTCCCTTTTCTCCACTTCCTTCGTTTTCTTCTCTTTTTTCTCCTTCTCCTCCTCCTCCTCCTTTTTCTTCTTCTTCTTCTTCTTTTTTCCTCCTGCTCCTCCTCCTCCTCCTCCTCCTCCTCCTCCTCCTCCTCCTCCTCCTCCTCCTCCTCCTCTTCCTCCTATTTCTTCTCTCTCTTCTTCTTCCTCTTCCTTTCTCTTGGTTTCTTTTTTTTATTCTTTTAATTCTTCTTCTTCCTATTATTACTCTCCTCCCCTTCCTTCTCCTCTTCCTCTTCTTCTTCTTCTTTTTCCTATTATTATTCTCCTCCCCTTCCTTCTCCTCTTCTTCTTCTCTTCGTCTTTTTCTTCTTCTTCTTCTTCTTCTTCTTCTTCTTCTTTCTTACCTGCGATATGGCGATTCCGTGTCATTTATCTGCCACGGTGGCTTTTTACACCAGCTGTCAGCCTTCGCTTGACACGGTGCCATCTTCCGCAATTTTCATGCAGTATCTTTTATCTTCTAAGCCACGTTTTTTTGCCCTTGAAGGAACTTTTGAACTGCGGAATGCGCTGCGGCAGTGACCAGTTCCTTTTTCACTTTGACTTTCCTAGGAATCGCCAGGGTTACCGCGAATGATACGAATGCGACGCTCGAACCGTGACTTCGGCGTTGATTTGAGTTTGTAATTCGATGATTACCTGGTTATCATGATGTAAGAATGTATACAGAATTGTGAAGTAAGTAAGAGATTTGTTGAATTTGATTAAAGTGCAGATGTTGTAAAGGTTGATAAATAAGTTACAGATATCTTAATCCGAAGTCATCGCCTTCGCACGGTTTGCGGTAATGGCGGTAGCTACGGTAATCACCCAAAACGACGTCGGCTGGAATGCATAAGGCAAGTTGCAAACCACGGACTCTGCATTTTATCAATTGCTGCCTCTGTCTTCTTGTCACTTTGCAACGTGGTTTGTTAGTCAACCATCGAGAAAGATTTTTAGTTTGAAAGACAAAAAGGATGTTTTTTTTTTCATTAATTCTATCCACGTGATGGCGTTTTATTTTATAATTCACTATTTTCGTAAATTCATTTGATGTGAAGTTGTTTGAGTGACTATATCCACATCACCTTCACACTCTACAGAAAACCACAATCTAAACACAAGAGACTTCCCTCCTAAAACACTAAATTATTTATTATCATCATTATTATCATCATCATCACCTATGTCAGTCCGGAGTGGCGTGTCAGAGCTCCGCCGTGCCATCTATTATGACACCCGCACGCCTTAAGATAATTTATAGACGCCCCTCCCTTTGTAAAGTACAACTGCATGAATCTACCAAGTGGCAGTCCCAGATCCCTGCAAAAACTACCTTGTTATAAACGGTCTTGCACTTCACTTAAAAAAAAAAAAAAAGGATGTAAGCTTAAGCATCAGGTGAAGCATAATACTTCCTTAATGAGGGTAATTAGTTACCCTTGCGGCTGTTAACCAGTAATTAGGGTGCGCCATCCGTCAGGGTCTTCTGCGAGGGACGACGGACAGACCTGGGAGGGGGGGGGGGGGGGGGGTTGACGGCGATAATGAAGGAGGCGCCCCGGGCATCGATCACGTGATCAAGCAC
>NC_061830.1:40183381-40185881 GCF_019202785.1 Penaeus chinensis
CTTTCTTTATACTTTATGTTTCTTCTATCTCTTTCCTTTTCTTTCTATCCGCTTTTTATCCAGATTTGCGCGACTTCATACTTTTTCCAAGTCTTTATCCTTCAATTCTCTTCTTTATCCACCTCTCCATTTGTTTTATCTTTCATGCCTTCTCTTTATCCACTTCCCCACTTATTTTTAAATCTTTCAAGCCCTCTCTTTATCCTACTTCCACTTTTTTATCTTTCATGCCCTCTCTTTATCCACCTTTCCCACTTTTTTGTATCTTTCCCTTTTATCATGGTCTCTCACTCCACAATTTATCCTATTTTTCTTTTTTCTCCATTCTTTATCCATCCTTTATTTCTTTTATCCATCTTCCCACTTCCTTATCCTTTGCTCTCTCTTACGCATCGCTTTTTCTTCTCATTATCATCAATTCTTGCGTTTGTTTGTTATTCTTTTCATATTCCCTCATTCTCCTTTCTGCTCTAATATTTACCTTTCTTTTCCTTTGTCTTCTCCCCTTCTTCCATCTCCTCCTTTTCGTCTTCTTAAAATGCGGAGAGAGAAAGGGGAAAAAAATAGCGAAACGGAGAAAAAACACGAAGGTCAGGAAGATATGGAAATGAGAAGAATGAGGATAATAATTGCAATAACAATAATAATGGAGATAGTGGTATAATGCGATAGATATTATAATAGTAATAATCGAGAAGATGGTAGTATTAACAATAAACATCATAACAGCATCAGTGATAATGAAAATAACCATTCTCATCAAATAATATTTAATAATAATAATGATAATGATAACAAAAACGATAATGATAATAATAATAACGATGATAATAACAACAATGATAACAATAATGAGGATAATAATAATAACAATAATAACGATAATGATAATTATAATAACGATGATAATAACAACAATGATAACAATAATGAGGATAATAATAATAACAATAATAACGATAATGATAATTATAATAACGATAATGATACTAGCAATAATAACGATAATGATAATAATAACGATAAAGGTAACAATAGCACTGATACTAATAATCACAATAATGAAGAAAAAAAATGAAACGAAACGAAATAACCCATTCCTCTCTAACGCGAAAAAAAAGAAAAAAAAGCGCGAAATTCAAACCGTGACGTGTCTCCCACCCCTCCCCCCCACCCCTGCCCTCCCCCCCAGCCCCTCGCGCCTCCCGAGAAGACGATCTTAATTTCGGACGTGATGGGAGCGGCATCTTAGTTTCTTGGCCCTTTGCACGTTCCTGGCATTGGCACTGCTTGGCGTCTCTTGGCACTCCCTCGCTGTGCACTCAAGCCTCCGTGTCCCTTCGTGTGTTTTTTTGTTTTTGTTTTGTTTTTGTTTTGTTTTTGTTTTCTCGTGTTTGGGTTGAGATTCGTCTTTTTCTTTGTCTTTGTTTTAATGGAGTGTTTACTCTATTGACTAAAGAGAGAGGGAGGGGGGGAGAGAGAGAGAAAGAGAGATAGAGAGAGGGAGGGAGAGAGAGAGAGTGATAGAGAGAGAGAGGGGGGGGGGGGGGGGAGAGAGACGGAGAGAGAGAGAGAGAAAGAATAACAGAGAGAGATAGTGGTAAAGAGAGAGAGAGAGAGAGAGAGACGGAGGGAGGGAGGGAGAGAGTGACAGAGAGAGAGAGGGAGAGAGAGACGGAGGGGGGAGAAAGATAGTAATAGAGAGAGATAGTGACAGAGACAGAGAGATATAGTGACAGAGAGAGAGAGAGAGATAGTGACAGAGAGAGAGAGAGAGAGAGAATAACAGGGAGAGATAGTGGAGAGAGAGAGAGAGAGAGAATAACAGAGATGGTGGCAGAGAAAGACAGAGAGAGAGACGGATGGAGAGAGAGAGAGAGAGAGAGTGTGACAGAGAGAGATAGTGACAGACAAAGACAGAGGGAGAGAGAGATAGAGAGAAAGAGAGAGAGAGAGAGACTGATAGATAGATGATTATAGATGTCCAGATATACATAAATGCAGTTAGATGTATGATGATATATGGAGATAAAGATGGACAGAAAAATAGATGGACAAATAGATAGAAAGATATAGATTTAAGTAGATACACGGACACAGATAAGAATGTACATGAACAAATAGTGTATATATATACATACATTTATACATTTATACATACATATATACATACATACTTACATCCACACATACATACACACACACACACACACACACACACACACACACACACACACACACACACACACACACACACACACACACATACACACACACACACACACACACACACACACACACACACACACACACACACACACACACACACACACACACACACACACACACACACACACACACACACACGTACAGGTGTATGTATATATGTGTATATATATGTATATATATATATGTGTGTATATATATACATAAATATATATATACATATATATGAATATATATACATACATATAAATATATATACATACATATATATAAA
>NC_061830.1:40198381-40200881 GCF_019202785.1 Penaeus chinensis
AAATTCATTTTCATTTTTCATTCTTATTCTTATTACCATTACCATACCCATTCTCATTTTCATATTCATTTTCATTCTTCACTCTCATTCACAGTCTCATTCTCCATATTTACTTTCCATCACGACGTATCTTTTCTTTTTATTTAATACTCTTTCAAAATTCTTCATTTTAAGTCATTTTTTTTTTTCAGATCAGATCACCTTTTATCAATTTCAAAACTATTTCGCTAATCCCTTTCGTAAATTCCTCAAGTCTTGGGCCGTAGACGCTGTCGATTAAAAAATAACATTATTGTTAAGGTAAAAAAAAAAAAAAAAAAAAGGAAAAAAAATAGTTGCATTTATAAAAGATGTTCGTAGATGCCAGTGTTTTTTTTTTTCTTGTTTTTTTTTTTTTTTTGGTCTTTGGTGTTTTTTTTTTTATCTTTTTTTTATTAATAGGTTTTAAGGATTTTTATCAATTTGCGTCTAAGGAATTCCACGTACTTTGAAGTTGTTGTTGTTGTTGTTGTTGTTGTTGTTGTTGTTGTTGTTGTTCGCGTCTCTTTGTCTCCTTTCCTTTTTTTCTTGTTCCTTGTTCCTTGATCCTTCCCTTTTTTTCGGTTTTCCTTATTCCTTCTTTCGTTTTTGTTTTTTATATTCCTTTTCGCTTTCGTTTTTTTTTTTTTTCTTCTTCTCTTTTCCTTCCTTCCTTCGTTTTCGTTCTTCCTACTTTTTTTCCTCCTTCCTTTTCCCTGCTGCCTTTTTTTTTTTTCTTGTTCTCCATCGTCTTCTCTCCTTCCTTTTTTCTCCTTCTTCCTCCCTCCTTCTCTTTTTCCTTTCTCCTCCTCCTCGCTTTACTTTCCTCTTTCCTCCTCCCTCCTTCCTCCTCCTTCCTTCCTTTCTTCTCCTTCCTCCTCCCTCCCTCTCTTTTTCCTTTCTCCTCCTCCTAGCTTTACTTTCCTCCTTCCTCCCTCCTTTCTCCCTCCTTCCTCCCTCCTTCCTCCTCCCTCCTTCCCTTTTTCCTTCCTCCTCCTCCCTCTCTCCATTCTCCTCCCTCCTCCTAGCTCCATTTTCCTCCTCTCTCCTTCCTCTCTCCACCTCCTTCCTCTTTCCTCTCCTTACTCCCTCCTTCCTCCTCCTTCCTTCCGTTTTCCTTCCTCCTCCTCCCTCTTTCAACTCTCCTCCCTCCTCCTAGCTCCATTTTCTCCTTCCTCCTTCCTCCTTCCTCTCTCCACCTCCTTCCTCATTCCATTCCTTCTTCCCTCCTTCCTCCTCCTTCCTCCCTCCTTCCTCCTCCCTCCTTCCGTTTTTCCTTCCTCCTCCTCCCTCTTTCAATTCTCCTCCCTCCTCCTAGCTCCATTTTCCTCCTTCCTTCTTCCTCTCTCCACCTCCTTCCTCCCTTCTTCCTTTCTTTAACTTCTCTTATAACCAGGAAGTGTTTCCATGTAGTTGTATTTTGTCCTTTTTTTCTCGTTTCTCCCTCCTCCTCTTTCTTTATTTTCTTTTTTCTGTTTATAAGAAGAAGAAGAAAGGGTTAGAACGTGTTCGGCGTTTTTAGGTTGCTTAAGCTCGGTGCCGTCAAGGAAGGCGTGAAAAAGGGATAAGAGAGAGAGAGAGAGAGAGGAAGTGAGAGATGGGAGAGAGGGAAGAGAGGGGGAGAGAGACAGGGAGAGAGAGAGGGAGAGAGGGAGAGAGGGAGAGAGAGAGAGAGAGAGAGAGGGGGAGAGAGAGGGAGAGAGAGGGAGAGAGAGAGAGGGGAAGAGAGAGGGAGAGAGAGAGAGAGGGAGAGAGAGGGAGAGAGAGAGAGGGGGGAGAGAGAGGGGGAGAGAGAGAGAGAGCGAGAGAGAGAGAGAGAGAGAGAGAGAGAGAGAGAGAGAGAGAGAGAGAGAGAGAGAGAGAGAGAGAGAGAGAGAGAGAGAGAGAGAGGAAGAGAGAGATGGGAGAGAGGGAAGAGAGGGGGGAGAGACAGGGAGAGAGAGAGGGAGAGAGGGAGAGAGGGAGAGAGAGAGAGAGAGAGAGGGAGAGAGAGGGAGAGAGAGGGAGAGAGAGAGAGGGGGAGAGAGAGGGAGAGAGAGAGAGAGGGAGAGAGAGGGAGAGAGAGAGAGGGGGAGACAGAGGGGGAGAGAGAGAGAGAGAGAGAGAGAGAGAGAGAGAGAGAGAGAGAGAGAGAGAGAGAGAGAGAGAGAGAGAGAGAGAGAGACAGAGGGAGGGAGAGAGAGAGAGAGGGAGGGAGGGAGAGAGAGAGAGAGGGAGAGAGAGGGAGTGTGTGAGTGTGTGTGTGTATGTACATGCATGTATGTACGTAAGCAGCAGACAGGCAGATAAAATAGCTAAGAGATAGATACACAAATAGATACAAATTCACATTTACAACGTATGTTAGATATGTAGGTATGTATATATGCCTGCATGCGTTTATATGTGTAAGTTTGTATGTATGTATGTATGTTAAATATTAAAGGTATGTAAGTATTTATGTCTGCTTGTATGTATGTATGTATGTATGTACGCATATGAA
>NC_061830.1:40210881-40218381 GCF_019202785.1 Penaeus chinensis
TTTTATTTCAAGGAAATTACGAAAGTAGGAGTAAGGTGGATGGTAACACTGTCCGTTGAAGTCCGTGACACCGCTTCGCTTCAAAGTTTCAGTTTCATTTCAGTTTCGAGTCACACTTCGAAGGTTTGTACCAGTTTTCACACGGGAAAATAATGCGATGGTGAAGTAGAAATAGTATATTGCTACACTTTACCGTCTAATTGTTTGCGTCGAGCCCTGCCGAAGAGGATATTGAACTGTAAGTAAATTGCTTTGTTCGTCGTTAATACCGTATTCCAAGTAAATTATTTGCATGAATATTTTACTTTGAATTCAAACTACGAAGGTAAGTCCCCCTTAAAACATTCTCCGTTTTCTACGAACGAAATGAAACGCTTGTTTTCTTTGAGAATTGTAAATGGATAGACTATTCTAAAGTCCATGACCCCCTAATCCTTCATTACGATCGCCAGTTTGTATATTTTCACTGGTGAAGGAATTCATCACAGATTTTTTCGATTTGTATGCTCACATGCTTACGTTATAGGCTTTGTTTTTTTTATGATGACCTGTAATTCTTTAGGTTTTGGATTAATAGGGATATTTATAAAAGCTTATGTAAAAGTCAAGATATGCTCACTTTTTCATGTCTGTTGTGTTTTTGTTGTAGTAAATCTATGAAAGTATGTTATATTTCCACATTATCCTTACCTTTCTTAGCCTACAATATTTCACCATGACATTACAATCATATTTATAACAAATTATGATTAATTGGGATTATTAAATCACGTCCTCATGAAAAAGTAATTTTATTTTGAGACCATTCACATAGTAGAAGTAGTTGTGGCAGTAAGATTGCATAAATATGAAATATAACATTAATCCTAAACTTGTTAACATAGTGCTAATCTACAACACATTTCCTAAGTTCCTTTGATTTATCATGTTTGCTTTATACAGTGATGTTTATAGTTTATTTATTTGAGGAAAGGGAGAGAACATATTTAAGACTTGCGTTCTGAAATTTAGCTTCATTATATCCTGTTGTCACAGTTGAAAAATATTATTTGTATTCAGTCCATACTATTTCATAAAACGTGTTTTACTTGATATATATTTTATATATTAGTTACAGATACTCGTATCCCTTTGTCAAGATAACCACGTATACAAATGTATGAATCTTTCTCGTGATTCCTTGTTGTTTTGGTATTTTCCTACGGCATACCTCTATAACGTTATGTATACTCGTTATTTTGTTTACAGAGATTTAACCCTCAGAACACCGCTATCCCCACTGCAACATCACTGTAGAAACTGACTGTGGCGTTAATTAATAATTATTGATCGTTGATTATCAGTTGTTAATAACTAAGTGGAAGTGCTGAAGTGTGGGGAGTGAGGAGTGACTTCTTGAATCGACGTAGCAACTTTCGACCTCCTGAAGCAGAAATCCGCCAGGCTCTGGATGGGCAGGACGCTCTCGCACTCTTTCTGTGGGTTGGAGAAAGCCGTGTTTACAGATAGAATTTTTTTATGGGTTGAGAGAATGATGTTAACAAGATGGAATTCATGTGTGGGTTAAGAAAGTGATGTTTACAGATAGGATTATTGTTGTTTGTTAAGGACATTTACAGAAAGGATTATCTATCAACCTTTTTACCGAGTAACCTAATGAAGATTCAGACTTTGAATTGAACACGAACATTCCCGGCAAAACGCACCATATTGAACCAGGGGTGAGCCAGAACCCGATCGAGGTCAGGGCGCTCCGCAGGGTCATGGACCAGGAGATCGCGGGTGAGTTCGCAAGCCTCGTCTGTGACTGAGGCGAAGTGCTCGACGGGAAACCGCACTTCTCCTGACAGGATGTTTCTGCAGGTCGCCTCAGGAGAGACGCCGAGGAAGGGAGATCGACCGCTGCCGAAAGGGAATGTGTTAGGTATCTTGCTTTGTTTTTCTTTTCCTTGATAAGTGATATATCACTGAATATATAATGAAAGAAAATAACGTAAAGGCAGTTGCTTGTTTGTGGCTGCTTAAACTGTTCTGTAATATATATTCTTTTTCTTTGATGTTTAACTATTTCTATATTCAATTACTATCTTTATATTTATCAATATGCATACACATTTTTACTTTATTTATTCGTATTTTATTTACATATTTATTCATGTTTACTTATTTATCTAATAATTAATTAATTATATTTTGATGGGACAAGAGTAATATTGTTCATAAGCTTTTATTATGAACATGATAATACAATTGGTAATAATTATATTATTAATGTCATTATTATTATTATTATTATCATCATCATCATCATCATCATGTTATCCTAGGGAGAGTAGAGAGATTATCTAAAAAAGTTTACGACTTAAGGACAATGGCTGGCTCCTTCACTGTAGAAGTCACAAGGGCCCTTATTTCGAGTCTGAAGTAAACTGCTGCACGTAACAGCGCAAGTCATAAATTGCATATTTAAAGAAGCTTAGTGTTCGTAAAAAAATAAGGGTTGTTGCAATGAAGCCAGTCACTCGCCTAACAATGAACTCTCCAAAGCTCGATTGAAAATTGGATTAAAACTTAGCTTTAACAAGGAGAGCAGAGTTTTGGCCTTAAAATCTTTTGGCCTTCAAATATTCAGCATTTTATTTTCTATGAATTCGTTAAGAAAGGAACCGAAGCTAAAATACGATATAGTAGATACTCTACTGTGAAGCAGAGAATACCTTATTCAAATTCAGAGGCAGATTCTAAATGAATATTAATAAAACAATCAGCTTACATTGGCAGTGGAGTTTTCACACGCCGAACAAAACAAACCACAAGCTCTTCACACCAGCACTGAAATAAATTCCCACCTGACCAGGACGTAGATCAGCACGCCCAGGCTCCAGTAGTCAGCAGGAACACCCACACTCAGCCTCCGGACCAGTTCAGGAGCCAAAAACTCGGGAGATCCTGCAAGCACAGGGGGGTCCTTCTGGGATACCACCCTCGGCCCTGAAGGAAGGCCCCATCGACTACTGGCCGACGGAGGAGACACACGACGCGCGCTCCCGAGGTCAATAAGCCGGATGACTGGACGAAATGCTGGCTTGGCTTGGGGGCTGGAGACCTTGGCTTGAGTTTTGACTCCGGGAATGGTTGGGGTCGAATCGATCTGTGCTGGCTTGGGTCCCGTTTTCAGGTCGGGGATGGATGGCTTGGCTTTTTCTTCACTGGGCTCGATGGGCTTAGTTTCAGAAACAATGTGCTTATCTTCTGTGAGTGGCTTAGTTTCTATACTTAGCGAGATCGGCTTAACCTCTGCTTCTGTTTCTGGCGAGATCGGCTTAACCTCTGCTTCTGTTTCTGGCGAGATCGGCTTAACCTCTGCTTCTGTTTCTGGCGAGATCGGCTTAACCTCTGCTTCTGTTTCTGGCGAGATCGGCTTAACCTCTGCTTCTGTTTCTGGCGAGATCGGCTTAACCTCTGCTTCTGTTTCTGGCGAGATCGGCTTAACCTCTGCTTCTGTTTCTGGCGAGATCGGCTTAACCTCTGCTTCTGTTTCTGGCGAGATCGGCTTAACCTCTGCTTCTGTTTCTGGCGAGATCGGCTTAACCTCTGCTTCTGTTTCTGGCGAGATCGGCTTAACCTCTGCTTCTGTTTCTGGCGAGATCGGCTTAACCTCTGCTTCTGTTTCTGGCGAGATCGGCTTAACCTCTGCTTCTGTTTCTGGCGAGATCGGCTTAACCTCTGCTTCTGTTTCTGGCGAGATCGGCTTAACCTCTGCTTCTGTTTCTGGCGAGATCGGCTTAACCTCTGCTTCTGTTTCTGGCGAGATCGGCTTAACCTCTGCTTCTGTTTCTGGCGAGATCGGCTTAACCTCTGCTTCTGTTTCTGGCGAGATCGGCTTAACCTCTGCTTCTGTTTCTGGCGAGATCGGCTTAACCTCTGCTTCTGTTTCTGGCGAGATCGGCTTAACCTCTGCTTCTGTTTCTGGCGAGATCGGCTTAACCTCTGCTTCTGTTCCTGGTGTCATTGGCTCAACTATTGTCACTACAGATGTTAGTGGCTTAGCTTTTATTTCTTCAAGTACAAGTGCCGTAGATTTTACCTCTTCGGGTGTAAGTGGCTTAGCTTCTGCCTCTTCGGGTGTAAGTGGCTTAGCTTCTACCTCTTCGGGTGTAAGTGGCTTAGCTTCTGCCTCTTCGGGTGTAAGTGGCTTAGCTTCTGCCTCTTCAGGTGTAAGTGGCTTAGCTTCAGCCTCTTCGGGTGTAAGTGACTTAGCTTCTGCCTCTTCGGGTGTAAGTGGCTTAGCTTCTGCCTCTTCGGGTGTAAGTGGCTTAGCTTCAGCCTCTTCGGGTGTAAGTGGCTTAGCTTCTGACTCTTCGGGTGTAAGTGGCTTAGCTTCTCCTCTTCAGGTGTAAGTGCTTAGCTTCTGCCTCTTCGGGTGTAAGTGGCTTAGCTTCTGCCTCTTCGGGTGTAAGTGGCTTAGCTTCTGCCTCTTCGGGTGTAAGTGGCTTAGCTTCTTCAGGTGTAAGTGGCTTAGCTTCTTGCCTCTTCAGGTGTAAGTGGCTTAGCTTCTGCCTCTTCAGGTGTAGGTGGCTTAGCTTCTTCAGGTGTAAGTGGCTTAGCTTCTGCCTCTTCGGGTGTAAGTGGCTTAGCTTCTGCCTCTTCAGGTGTAAGTGGCTTAGCTTCTGCCTCTTCAGGTGTAAGTGGCTTAGCTTCTGCCTCTTCGGGTGTAAGTGGCTTAGCTTCTGCCTCTTCGGGTGTAAGTGGCTTAGCTTCTGCCTCTTCAGGTGTAAGTGGCTTAGCTTCTGCCTCTTCAGGTGTAAGTGGCTTAGCTTCTGCCTCTTCGGGTGTAAGTGGCTTAGCTTCTGCCTCTTCGGGTGTAAGTGGCTTAGCTTCTGCCTCTTCGGTGTAAGTGGCTTAGCTTCTGCCTCTTCGGTGTAAGTGGCTTAGCTTCTGCCTCTTCGGGTGTAAGTGGCTTAGCTTCTGCCTCTTCGGGTGTAAGTGGCTTAGCTTCTTCAGGTGTAAGTGGCTTAGCTTCTGCCTCTTCGGGTGTAAGTGGCTTAGCTTCTGCCTCTTCGGTGTAAGTGGCTTAGCTTCTGCCTCTTCGGGTGTAAGTGGCTTAGCTTCTGCCTCTTCGGTGTAAGTGGCTTAGCTTCTGCCTCTTCGGTGTAAGTGGCTTAGCTTCTGCCTCTTCAGGTGTAAGTGGCTTAGCTTCTGCCTCTTCGGGTGTAAGTGGCTTAGCTTCTGCCTCTTCGGGTGTAAGTGGCTTAGCTTCTGCCTCTTCAGGTGTAAGTGGCTTAGCTTCTGCCTCTTCAGGTGTAAGTGGCTTAGCTTCTGCCTCTTCGGGTGTAAGTGGCTTAGCTTCTGCCTCTTCGGGTGTAAGTGGCTTAGCTTCTGCCTCTTCAGGGTGTAAGTGGCTTAGCTTCTCTCTTCAGGTGTAAGTGGCTTAGCTTCTGCCTCTTCGTGTGTAAGTGGCTTAGCTTCTGCCTCTTCGGGTGTAAGTGGCTTAGCTTCTGCCTTTCAGGTGTAAGTGGCATTAGCTTCTGCCTCTTCAGGGTGTAAGTGGCTTAGCTTCTGCCTCTTCAGGTGTAAGTGGCTTAGCTTCTGCCTCTTCGGTGAAGTGGCTTAGCTTCTGCCTCTTCAGGTGTAAGTGGCTTAGCTTTCCCTCTTCGGGTGTAAAGTGGCTTAGCTTCTGCCTCTTCAGGTGTAAGTGGCTTAGCTTCTGCCTTTTCTAGGTGTAAGTGGCTTAGCTTCTTACCTCTTCGGGTGTAAGTGCTTAGCCTTCTGCCTCTTCGGGTGTAAGTGGCTTAGCTTCTTGCCTCTTCGTTGTAAGTGGCTTAGCTTCTTCAGGGTGTAAGTGGCTTAGGCTTCTGCTCTTCAGGGTGTAAGTGGCTTAGGCTTCTGCTCTTCGGTGTAAGTTGGCTTAGCTTTCTGCCTCTTCGGGTTTAAATGGCTTAGCTTCTGCCTCTTCGGGTGTCAGCGGCTTAGTTTCTTCAGGTATAAGTGGCTTAGCCTTTGCCTCTCCGGGTGTAAGTGGCTTAGCTTCTGTCTCTTCAGGTGTAAGTGGTTTAGCCGTTGCCTCTTCGGGTGTAAGTGGCTTAGCCTTTCCCTCTTCAGGTGTAAGTGGCTTAGCCTTTGCCTCTAAGGGTGTAAGTGGCTTACCCTTTGCCTTTAAGGGTGTAAGTGGCTTAGCCTTTGCCTCTAAGGCTGTAAGTGGCTTAGCCTTTGCCTCTTCAGGTGTAAGTGGCTTAGCTTCTGCCTCTTCAGGTTTAAGTGGCTTAGCTTCTGCCTCTTCAGGTTTAAGTGGCTTAGCTTCTTCAGATGTAAGTGGCTTAGCTTCTGCCTCTTCGGGTGTACATGGCTTAGCCTCTGCCTCTTCGGGTGTAAGTGGCTTAGCTTCTGCCTCTTCGGGTGTAAGTGGCTTAGCTTCTGACTCTTCGGGTGTAAGTGGCTTAGCTTCTGCCTCTTCAGGTGTAAGTGGCTTAGCTTCTGCCTCTTCAGGTGTAAGTGGCTTAGCTTCTGCCTCTTCAGGTGTAAGTGGCTTAGCTTCTGCCTCTTCAGGTGTAAGTGGCTTTGCCTCTGCCTCTTCGGGTGTAAGTGGCTTAGCTTCTGCCTCTTCAGGTGTAAGTGGCTTAGCTTCTGCCTCTTCGAGTGTAAGTGGCTTAGCTACTTCAGGTGTAAGTGGCTTAGCTTCTGCCTCTTCGGGTGTAAGTGGCTTAGCGTCTGCCTCTTCATGTGTAAGTGGCTTAGCCTCTGCCTCTTCGGGTGTAGGTGGCTTAGCTTCTGCCTCTTCGGGTGTAAATGGCTTAGCTTCTGCCTCTTCGAGTGTAAGTGGCTTAGCTACTTCAGGTGTAAGTGGCTTAGCTTCTGCCTCTTCGGGTGTAAGTGGCTTAGCTTCTGCCTCTTCGGGTGTAGGTGGCTTAGCGTCTGCCTCTTCAGGTGTAAGTGGCTTAGCTTCTGCCTCTTCGGGTGTAAGTGGCTTAGCTTCTGCCTCTTCGGGTGTAAGTGGCTTAGTTTCTGCCACTTCGGGTGTAAGTGGCTTAGCTTCTGCCTCTTCGGGTGTAAGTGGCTTAGCTTCTGCCTCTTCGGGTGTAAGTGGCTTAGCTTCTGCCTCTTCAGGTGTAAGTGGCTTAGCTTTTCGAATGTATGTGGCTTAGCTTCTTCAGGTGTAAGTGGCTTAGCTTCTGCCTGTTCAGGTGTAAGTGGCTTAGCTTCTGCCTCTTCGGGTGTAAGTGGCTTAGCCTTTGCCTCTTCAGGTGTAAGTGGCTTAGCTTCTGCCTGTTCATGTGTAAGTAGCTTAGCTTCTGCCTCTCCAGGTGTAAGTGGCTTAGCTTCTTCAGGAGTAAGTGGCTTAGCTTCTGCCTCTTCAGGTGTAAGTATCTTAGCTTCTTCAGGAGTAAGTGGCTTGGCCTTTGCCTCTTCAGGTGTAAGTGACTTAGCTTCTGCCTCTTCGGGTGTAAGTGGCTTAGCTTCTGCCACTTTAGGTGTAAGGGGCTTAGCTTCTGCCTCTTCAGG
>NC_061830.1:40228381-40230881 GCF_019202785.1 Penaeus chinensis
CTCGCCTCAACCAATTTTGCATGGTCTTTTCTTCTCCCCCCTTTCCTTTTCCTTCTCTTCTTCGTCCCCTTCGCCTGTCCACTTGTGCTAACCTTTAACTCATTTTTATCCTTTTCGCCACTGTACTTTATCATATAGTGCTATATGACCTTTGATATCTAGCACATTTGTTTGTTTTAACCATTAACTATTCTGGGAATCCACAAATATCGCCTTATGAGCTAAAAACTTCCGTACTGGTGGCTTCGCCCCTAAAGCCCATCCTATCGCTGTATTTTGAATACGCTGCTAATGGCCATAGATGTTGGCGCGGAAGAAATAAGCAATAATAAAATCATAACAATAAACATTCAAAATTCCCCATTCCAGTTCGTCTCCCTCACTTACCTCGCACATATTAAAGTGCAATTATCTAAGGTATATTTATAGCTGTGTATCGAATCACGATTGCTAATATTTCTCAAAAATCATTGTGGTATCGCAAATACCCTTCTCTATGCTTGAGGTTTGGTGACATGGTAACTGTAGTTCATAACTTTGATACATCTGCGTGAAGGGAGTAAATGACCTGCATGTGACTTCCCCCACCATGGAAACAACTAGTGTACACATTGTTCCTGTTAACATATCTAATACAAATTAATTTCTTCTCATATTATCAGCGATTAAGGGATTATCATAGAACTTTACAACAAAGAACATTGCGGACTGGCATAATACAATACGACACAAATTCCTGCAAAATACTTCACTCATAACTTTCCCATGTAAATACTGAAAAGGTCTTTATTTTGCCTCTCTTCTAAAGGATTTGTGAGAAATCTATGTCATCTCTTCACCCACTTAATATCAAATCAGCCCTCACTCATGTCTACAGCTTGAGGAAATTTAATCCGATTTGCAATTGATATAATCTTCTTAGCAAATCAGCAGTTTCCCCCGCTAAGTACAGTGATCCCGCAGCCTCTAAGTTTCGTGATCTCCACTGGATGGGACGATGTATTATCATCACTCTTCGCGCTGTAAAATCTCTGTCAAGTATTATTTTATGTACTCTTGCATCGTAAGTCCTCAAGGTGTCAAGAAAAATAAGTTTATGCATTAAGAATGCAACGAGAGAAGATATGAATGGCAAGAATCATTATCAAAGATTTAAGGACTTCGGTCTGAACAAGATGACGTTGCTAATTCTCTTCTCTGCGTAGACACGTATACTACGTTATTACGCCTGTCACGGACAATGTGCATCCGTACAACCTAGGGCCTCTGGACATGCAACGATTGCCGTCAACCAGAGCAGATTATACAAACGCTTCTTGCATTTTAGTAACACCATGAATAAACAAAGATTCCTTTCGAAATATTAAATTTCTTTACCCCTCAACACATTTCTTGAAAAAAAAAAATGAAAAGGAAAGAAAATTATATATATATATATATATATATATATATATATATATATATATACTTATATAATGAAAATAAATAAATAAACAGATTCTACATGCAATAAATACTAAAATGTCCCTTACTAATCTTAGACAAATTTGTACAATTTCCACACTATTACTCTTAGGGATCACGGCGCTGCCTTATGGTTTCATGTTGCAGTTGCCATCGCTCATAATATCCTGAACCCCATCGTCGTTTTCTGTAAAACGTTTTGTGGTCAGCTACTCCACTACATCATTTTCTTCTGTACACAACATCATTTGTAAATCGTTTTGTGTTCAGTTACACCACAACGTCTTTTTTATCAGCTTACACGTGGTACTAAAACTGTCACGGAGGACACCATGTTTTTGGTTGAACAACCCATCTTATGATTCGCTGGCAGAAAGTCCACTACCTCTCCCTCTCATTCCCCTTTGTCATGGTCATCCATTTTCTCTCTTTCTCTGTTGTACAACCCATCTTATGTTTTGCTGGCTGAAATTCTCCGAGGTCTCCCTCTCTTTCTCTCTTCCATGATCTCCATAAAATCGAATAAAAATGCAAACAGAAGCAAACGCATACTCATATGTGTTCGACTGCAATGGATGGTCAAATGGATGCAACATTAGTAAAAAAAAGGAGGCCACGCCCCTTCCCAGATGGGATTATATCATGATCATTAACATAGTTAAGATTTCACATACTCTGAGTAAAAGTCTTTGCTTCTCAAGCTTGCAGTTTTTCATTGCTTTTCTCATATAGGATTGATAACAATAATATCATCATATGTGATCAGAAATTTCAGATGTAGTCGGATTTTCTAGTTCTATAAAGTAAATAAATAAATAAATAAAAATGGGTAACTGGAAGGATACTATCACGCTTGATAGTTAAATATTTTTAACCAAAAATTGGATTACTAGTGTTTGCTTCTTGTCACTAATTACGTTTTTCATACAATGTTAATATGTTCGGTACATGTGATCGGAAAGTTTAATTTAAATGGTTAATGGTTAAAAGCAACATAAATGTGCTAGACATCTAAGGTCATGTAGCACTATAGTAA
>NC_061830.1:40240881-40245881 GCF_019202785.1 Penaeus chinensis
GATGCAATGAGAAAGGAAGGGACAAATGGAAAACATGCAAAAGCAGATTAAGTTAAGTCTGTGCAACCTTAGTAATGGATGCGTAAAGCTATTGAAACATGATAATCACAATTAAAAAAAAAAAAAAAGGATTCGGTTCATGGAGATTGCAATTTCCTTTCCAAACCACAATGAGAAAAGATGAACTATTTTTTTTTTCTTCCTTTTTGAGATTTTGACATTAATGGTATTTCATACATGAATGCATGTAACAGAATTGTGTCTTGTATGTTTGGATAAGACTTATGAAAGGGAGGGAGAGTGAGATTGAGCTTTTTTTTCCTATCTTACACCAACTAAAGACTTCAGTTTCACATCATGCAATCATTATTGGAATCAAATCACGACTCACAATGAATGGAGGTCAGCATAACCTATAAAAAATACATTCTCATAACAACATAACCATTTACATCTTATCTACAGTCACGTTAATTCCATAGGAATTACTGTCACTAATTTACTTCTAAAAGATATATTTTTGGGAGAAACTGTGACAAAATTCAACTCACTAAATAATACAGTTTTACATTATAAAAGACAATACAGTGTTCAGTTGTTCTCTCTAACATACAACAGACAAAGCTTATGATTATCATATCTGCTGAAAAGACTTTAGGATCTCTATTATAAACTTGAAATACTTGGACTTTAAACAGGTCTCTCATGCTGTCATGAAACGCATTTAGTATGACATACAGAGCTACGATATCTTTCCTCACTTCACACACTACTATCTTTGCTGCTTTGACACTTTACCACTTAGGTTAGCTCTACTGCCAGTAAGCATGTTTAACTACCTTATTAACTTCACCCAACATCTTGCAGAACGTTTTTCTCATTCCTGCTGATTACTCGTTAACTTCCATTTCAAGATCATCTATTTAGGTATAAACAATATCAGGAGGATAGGAAAATAAAAAGTTTCTTGAACACCATCTGCATGATTGCTGGTTCTGGAGGAAATTTTAGATTTTATTGAAATAAAATGGTGAGTTCCAAGATACAGTCAATTCAGCCAACACCAGCACAAATCCAGTACTCCTATTTCTAGGAATGGCCGTTAGAATAGCTATGGTCCTTACCCTGGGACAGATTGATGCGGGCTGAACAGGCGATGGAATACCCTCCACAGGTGATGGTGCAGGTGTATTCACCAGCATCTGTAACGCGACAACTTCCAACATGGAGCCTCAGAGTTCCATCTCGGTGCTGTTCCATCTCAAAGCGTGGGTCAACCAATGGCCCGTGCGGGCCAGCCCAAGCCACTGTGGTTGATTCAGCCCAGAGACCAGCACCTGTGATTGTGCACACCATTTCTGCAGGTTCCCCAGGACAAACAGTCACATTTCGCAGAGGCGATATTATTCTGACTGGAGATTCTGGTGATGCTGGCACACATCCACTAGGAGGTTTATCTCGAGCTAATACACGATTATTAACATCACTACTGTTTTCCACATGATAAGGATTAATGAGCGACACTGTCATCTGACGGGTGGGCAATGGAGGTCGAGATGTGAGGGACCGCATGCTTGGGAGTTCATGGACTGTCTCCTCTCGTCTGAGTGGGGGAGGATGGGAATCTTTGGAATCTCTCTTAGAAAAGGATGGTTTTCGGAATTTCATCCACTGTCTTTTGCCTAGAGGCTCGTACTGGGCAGGGACGTGTGTGGGTGATGCTGGAGGGGTTGTCTGGGCATCTGGGTGTGCTGAAGGAAGAAGGACATTGGCAGCAACCCAACCCTCAGCTGCTGGACTGTTGCTGGTGGCTGCTCTGTGAACCAAGTAGCCACGAAGAGCGTTTGATGAAATCACCTGTAAAGAGGAATTGCTTGAGTCCATCCCTGTACTTACTCCATTCTAAACAAACAATTAAGAGGCAATGCAGATTAAAACCCTTAAAACTAAGCAGCAGTATGAAACAAAGTATCAGAGGTCTGTTTAAACACTATGCACATCTTTACTCTCAGTCAGGACATACCTGTATAACTTCTCCTCTGTTGACTGAAATTTCATCCTCCCTTAAGGCCGTGAAGTCTGCCAGGACCTTCACCAACGTTCCCGGTGGTAGAGACACACTCCATTCACCCTACAAAACAGATCAAAATATATCTAGTGCAAACATCTCCAGGCAACATGTAACTATTCTGAAAACTGTACTTTA
The DNA here is from genome assembly GCF_019202785.1 of Penaeus chinensis. Lineage (NCBI taxonomy): Eukaryota > Metazoa > Arthropoda > Malacostraca > Decapoda > Penaeidae > Penaeus > Penaeus chinensis. The sequence goes on from NC_061830.1 coordinate 40,243,088, forward strand.
CGCAAAGACAACCCAATTGAGTTAAAGAGCAAGGAGAAAAAATAGAGATGAAGGAAACTACACAATTATAGAGCATATTTTAATATATCAATATTCAAATACATGCCAACCCTATAATGAAGTAAAATTAGTATTCCATTCAAAATAATTTTTGATAAAATATATATTTTAGTCTTAATAAAATTTGTTTTAAGAATGAAAATAACCCAGTCAATTATAATACAAGAAAAATTTACATTCCAGCAAAGCTTTAAAAAAAAATGTATATCACAAAAAACTGCCAATCTCACAAGGGCCAAAATCACTTCATAACATATTACATTTTCATGTTTTTATTTTCCAACTGTGGTTAAAAATGGAATGACATTTTACATTAAAAAAGTTCATGTATCTTGAAAGCTTAACAATTTCCAATTCAACAACATATATGTATTTCTACATGTCAGCATGCAAATAAAAATAAAAACGGAAAAAAAGGAACCATAACGACACAGACTTAGCATACAAAAAATGAAGCATGCCAGCCCAAAAACCGTATATGAAAATCAACCGAGGAAGTGGACGAGACTTTGCCCTCCAAAGCAATGTCAACTGGCATGTAGGGTTGGCATGTAAAAATCACATCTAAACATTGAAAAAGTAACAATGTATTCAATTTTTGATATCCCTTCTAAAAGAGTTCCTTGCAGACATGAAACTGTATCAGTGTTAATTTATTCAATAAACCCTTCTTTCTTTTTAATATAAAAGAGGAAAATACAATATGTCTACTCTTTGCCTATCTCTTGGAAATATTATATTTTTTGTGTAATCTTACCTCCAAAAAAACATTAAAGGTTTACTGCAAGTGTTGACATTTGAGAATAGCTGTTACACTCTCAACAAGTGAAATACACAGATATGCTAACATACAATTACAGACAAGTATACCCTCTGATGCAAAACAAAAGAGGTGAGTCTGTGTTGCAGTTTTGTTGATCCACAATACTTTATGATGATGTCACAATGAAAAAGGTACTTGAAATATCAAGCATTTGAAGTGTCAATAAAGCATTCAATACAAGCTATAGGTTGCTGATCTGCAACTACTACAACCTTTTAGATGTGTTCAGCTGAACAGACTGTTCCACAAGGTTTAGCAACATAAGGTAAATATAAACTATAGGGAACATTTCATGCACATGATACTTACTCTTCTCATGGGTTCTGTGGAGCTTTCAAAAATCAAACCACAAAATTTAAGATTGAGCCTATTACCATATTTGTGTTTTGATGTTATGAACAGTGTGTTGGTTTTGGCATTCATTACCATGGCAAAACTTTTTCGGTAATCTGAAGCTTGGGAGAATAATTATATCGATCAAGGTTTGCATCTATTTCTGTCTTGAGTATTTCTCAGGATACTACTGTCCGCCTGGATTTTTTTTTTTTTTAATGCCAAAAATGTCAAGAATAACAGCATCTCCACTCACACCATGACAGATTAATAATAATAATAATAATAATAATAATAATAATAAAATTGTCATATATGTACAGAATTTTTCTTATTGGTGCTCTGTTATAATACAATCTATTAATAAAAAAAATACGTCAAAATGTTTGACTTCTACAAAATCCTACATTTTCTTCATATATATATAAAAAAAAAAAACTCCCTAGTTCAAAACTGATCCTAGACTACTATTCCAACCTGAATTTTGAAAAGTAAATTAAAAACACACATACCGGGAAAATCTTACTTAAATTTATAGACAATGACTATAGTGGCTTTAATCAAATGGAAATAAATATAATTTTCAACAAACACTGCACAAAGAGGCCAATAAGTACACATGTACAAAATTAGTGTAAGGATGTGAAGTAAAGACGGATTGCTATAAGTCTACATACAATGTAACAATTCAGGAGTATACTGTTGTGACTCACCTCATGTCCTTTGTGGTGATAAATAAAATGACATATGTTAAGTGTTCAAGGTTTACAGCAATGCTTCACTTATGCATAAAAAAGAAAAAGAAACAAAATAAAAAATATGTGTCCACGCATACGCGCACACACGCACACACTCACACTCACACACACACACACACACAGACACACACACACACAAAAAGAATGTATGAAAGATGGAATATTGCAGTGCCACACTGGCACCTCCCTGACCAAGACTCGAACTTCTGTCACTCGGCCATGATCTGGCAGAGGTTCAAGGCCTGGTTGTTATTTATATGTGCATGTATACATACAAACATACATACATACATACATACATACGTACACACACACGTGCACGGACACATATACAAATAAAGCCATGTATGCACACACACATTGTGTGTGTACATGTGTGTACATGTGTGTACATGTGTGTACATGTGTGTGCATGTGTGTGCATGTGTGTGTGTGTGTGTGCGTGTGTGTGTGTGTGTGTGTGTGTGTGTGTGTGTGTGTGTGTGTGTGTGTGTGTGTGTGTGTGTGTGTGTGTGTGTGTGTGTGCGTGTGTGTGTGTGTGTGTGTGTGCGTGTGTGTGTGCGTGTGTGTGTGCGTGTGTGTGTGCGTGTGTGTGTGCGTGTGTGTGTGCGTGTGTGTGTGTGTGTGCATGTGTGTGCATGTGTGTGAGTGTGTGTGTATGTGAGTGTGTATATGCGCATGTATATGCGCATGCGTGTGTGTATGCTTGTATGTATATTCATGCATAAATAATTACATATATATGATTGTATATATGTTGCATTAATAAATGTATCTACAATTAAGAGTATATGTATAAAAAGACGGTAGTTATTTCCTA
>NC_061830.1:40250881-40266203 GCF_019202785.1 Penaeus chinensis
GTACGTTGCAGGGCTGCTGGTTGGCTGAAAGTCTTGCGAAGTGACGAGTTCATGCTGCTGTGTCCCAAGTGATCCATCCTGTGAAAGTTATGTCTGTAATTTATTTGACATAGAGGATATATATATATATGTGAAAGTGAACATGCACTTATACCAGTCATTAGTAAAAGTCCTTATTTATTTTCATCCTTGAAATTCCTTGAATAACTAGTAAACTGCATTTTATTTAGGGGTCTTCTTTATCTCTACCAGTACTGAATCACACAGAAACTTACAAAAAATCTCCTTAAAGCAAATGCCTGTATATAATTCCAAAATCAAAATCTTCAGGTATACTTTAATGATAAATACACAAAAGAATGATTTACCATAAGATAGATATTTACAATTAATAGCAAATAAAACCTAAGAACAAGCAATAACTTATAAATAAAATAGTATTTACAAATCTATATGCTAGGAATGGGACAAGCTTATACACAGCTGAGCAAATAACCACATAATAACATAAGTGAATGAAAATAATAACAATAATGACAACTGTGAAAAAAAGGAGCATTACGTAAAATTATTTTGTACAGAAGGAAGCAAGAGAATTAGAAGAAAAGAAAAAGCTTAAAGAGTTTAAAAAGCTTAAGCTAATACAAGCATAGTATCAGTGCCATTGGTTAGGTTGACAAAAGAGATTTAAAGGAGTTTTATGTCCATGCATTTCAGCCATTTTTATGTTTATAAGAGATTTAACGTCATTCGTACTTTCAGTCTTACCAACTTTGTGATTTGGATTAAATTTTAAGTTCATCAATTGTGCCTTTAAAAAAAATTGGCAGACATGGAATAACTTCTTACATAAAAAAGGGTGACCCTATACAATACTCCAGCCTTCAGTCACAGATCTGCATTTCAAAAATCTAATAATCATTTGCAGAGAGAAATCTGCAACATTTTGGCATCCTATAAAAACTACTTTGTGATTGTTGCTTTTCTCTTTCTATAATGCAATTAACTGAAAAAGTGAAATATATATATACAAAATAATAAATATGAATATGGCTAAGTATACACATATATATATACATATATATATATATATATATATATATATATATATATATATATATATATATATATATACACACAACATATATATACACACACATACATATATGTGTATGTGTGTGTATATATATATATATATATATATATATATATATATATATATATATATATATATGTATATATATATATATATATATATATATATATATATATGTATATATATATATATATATATATATATATATATATATACATATATACATATATACATATATATGTATATAAATATATAAAACTAAAAATGAATGCCTTTGTTTTTATGCCTCATTATACATCCTTTTTACAAATACTACTACACTCAGCTTCTATTTACTTTGGCAATCAAAGCTGACTCTTATAAACTGCACTAAAATAGGGAAAGTAACAATAAAGCTAGACATGTAGCAAGGAGAGGGAACTGATCAACAAAATTCTTCAATTATAAAATGAAGGAAAAAGGGGAAAAAATATTCTGATATCAATAATATACTGATCTCCTGTTACTGAACATGCATCTAACTACAAGTGTGCCTCATTTTGTCAATCAATTCCCACAGTCTAATACAGATCGGGGGGAGGGGACGACAAAACATTCAACTCATGTACTTACATCATTGATCCAAATACACAAGGTATGGTTTATCTGGAGTTCTTGTATAAACTCCAAGGGATGCTGGGAACTGCTTCTAATGAGTTAGTCTTACTATAATAAATTATGCACCTCATCATCACTGAGTGTATTCTACTGTTAAGTATCTTAAAATTAATGACCATAGGTTTGTACATTATCAAAATTGGCTTTTTCTTTTTCTTTGGTGTCTTTTTTTTTGTGGCTTTTCATTAACCAACGTGACTATATCATATACGAAAAAGACAAGGTGAAGCAATCTTTCAGTGTTAAAAATTGCATCTCTGATTAAAACACAAAAGAAAAGGAAATAAAAATAAAATATACATTATCACAAGTGAAGAACAAAAAAGCAAATCTAGTTCAAGGTAGAAAGTCACTCATGGTCAAATGAACCTTATTGATACATCTAATGATGTGTTGCAGATCAACATCCAGCGGTTCATTCCTAGTTATTCCCATGCAGTGAAGCCAGGCATTGACAGTCCTCATTACCCTTACACATCAGCTGGTAAAGGATTAAGGGACTTCGACTTTTATTTCATCCTCTGTCAGTGAAGCAATCTGAGGATTCTAAGGAAAATCTTCAGATTTTTAATGCAGCAAATTCAGACTTACTTATTTATATATATGTTTTTGGCTTTAATGTTAATGGTTTTCTCTTTTCTCATCTTCATTTGCCTGACTAAATCTGCTCTAAGGACATTTTCATTGTTAGTGCGTTAATAGATGAAGTATGACTAGTTGCATCTATTCACTTCATTTTCATGCAATGATTAAATGTCTTTGATGAAACAATAACAATACATTTCCCTCCATGTGTACCATGTCAAGGCTTTTGGATTTTTTTTCTTTCACATTTACTATTTAAAAATGAAAGCATTTCAGGTCTCATGCTAAAGATTTCCCTGGAACTATAACAGATTACTAACAACTATTTTTGCAGACTTGTGTCAGATACTATCTGAATCACATTTCCCTATCTTAAAGCTATGTGCATTTTTAAAATACGTCCCTATTCACATTCTTTTACTAAAATATGCAAAATATGTATGAAAAATATATGAATTTCCAAATTCAAGTACACAACATAGAGCCAGTTTGGCCAGCTGTCAATCTCTTATATTTTTGTCAAAAATCAACTTTTTTGTAAGATTACCTATACAATTATAACTTGCATGCCTGAGGCATTATTTCTCTCTTCATAAATCCGGTGATCTTTTGTGCTTCAATGATAGATCTCATTAATCTATGCCATCATACTAATTTATACATAAATATCTACTAGTCTGTATAGAATTCTGATATATATATAGAGTACTAAGGTAAGAAAAAAAAAAAATATATATATATATCTAAAATATATACATAAAAAAAATATATATATCAAATATAAGAGAGAGAGAGAGAGAGAGAGAGAGAGAGAGAGAGAGAGAGAGAGAGAGAGAGAGAGAGAGAGAGAGAGAGAGAGAGAGAGAGAGAGAGAGAGAGAGAGAAAAGTATTTAAGTAAAAGACAGTGATAGAATGTCAACACAATATTACGCAGTATGCAAAAACAGTGTTCCACTAGCCATTACAATAGAGACAAATGTAAACAAAAACTAAAAATACTGCATCTAAACTGCCATACAGAAAGTCTACAAGAAGCTACTTATTATGTGACATGCAAGAAGGGAGTGTTTATATGCTAATACATGTTTCTGCTTGGTTAGTGTTTTAAACCATGTATGAAATTAAATTGTATTAATTGAGGGTGAACACAACAAGGTATTTCTATTCATGGCTAAGCTTTGGCATGACACATTGACTGTGGTATTTAGAACTATCATTATGTCTAAATAAGGTTTAATAAATGATCTAGAACCACAAGCTTTACTGAGTAAGACATAAAAACATAGTGATCATGATGAAATTATTAGCACATATGCTTTCATTTCAATAGTAAATTCCACATTCCAAAATATCTGTGACACTGGTATGTGAATATAAACCAAAAACCAAATGCATTTTCATTCTCTCACAAGAGTGCAGTGCCAAGCAAAAATTCATATGGAGGGAAGTGTATGATTTTTCTTTTTTCTTTTTTAATCAGACAATGGAAGTCCCATATTCCCTCTTCATACAGGGAATAGCTCTACCCACACAGAAGCAAAATTACAATAAATGTAGCTGTTTCAAATTCATAAAGTTTTGGGAGTGGCAAAATAACTTCCAAGATAACAAAGCTTTTTGAAACAGCCAAAACTCTCTAGCAATCAGGATACTAGGATGGTAAAAAAATAAAAAAAATAAAAAACGAGAGAACAGCAAATTTCTTTTTCTCCTTCAAGCACAATCCCAGTCCAATCTATTTAGCAACTCATCCCCATAAAAGATACACATACAAAAAGGCAAGAAAAAAATCACCAACTTTATTTATTCATCATATTTTTATATACAAACATCAAGTCCTCAAAGATCAGGATACTTAATTTCCCTTGGAAGCAGCCGTACACTCACTCTGTATGTTATATAGGCATACACATACTCAAGGAGAGCCTTTTCTATCACACAACATGATGATATCTAGAGCAAGGCTTTTTAAAAAGATTTAAAAGCGGTCTCTTACAATGATCTTCCACCGTGAAGTATACTGCACTGCTTCCCTTTATAATATAGCATATGAGGCTGTTGTTCTTGGCATAATCTTTGGGACCATACTTACTACAACACCAGCAGCATGGGCAACATTCAGCCACACTTTGTCTTGTCCCTCCATAGAAGGGGTAATAAGCCGAAGCCTGTGACCAGAACAGAGGGTGAGCATTGCAGAGGTTTACTGTGGTATGTTGCTTTCCGTTCAAGGAAAGAGGGAGAGAGGGGGGGGAGAGGGAGGCTCGATGCCTGAGTTCTGTGACTGAGCTTTGCCTCTGTTCTGTTGTCACACATTTTTCCTTGGCATTAACAATTGCAATTCTGTATTTAAGTTTCTATTGTACAGTTTGATAAAATGCTACATCTTACATAAAAGAAATGTCATCACAAAACTCAAAAGTTAAGAGCAAAATATAGCAAAACTTAAGTACAGTTTTATTTCTTAATACTCGGATCTTTTATTTTCAAACCATGATTTACTTACAATACTATTCAGATGTCAAGAAAATACCAAAAAATATGAATGGGGGAACTATAAGCTGCTTCAAGATTCAGCATGAATTCTGGTGAAACTTTTAGCATTAAAAAGAGTAATCTGTAAATATTTGATTCACAAGGATGAATAACTTGCAAAATTAAAAAAATAAAAATAGTCTTTGTAATTCTTTAAAAGTCCTGTAGAATGCTTGATGCAGTGGCAGACAATCTTGAGATAAGAAATGGTCTATGGTTAGATTTAATATTTATAATTCATGAGCTCTTATCTAAAACAATGATGATGAGCCCCAGTGACATAACAAAGACTCTTACTACATTCATTTATAGATTAACCTTTCTATAAGTCAATTTTCACATTATTGTCACCGATACAATCACGGTCAGATCTAAGGGAGGGTTCCCTCTTTCAATATATGGCACAAGATATGAATTTGATTATGAACATCTGAACAAAATCCTCCTACTAGTAACAACAGGTTTTCCTGACCTCCAAGGAGAGCAGAATATTTTACACAGGCATTTGCTTGACAAATTGGAAATAAAGACTTGATGCCAAAACATGGCAGTACGAGGGATCTTTCCTCCCCATTTTTATCATGGATTAATAACATTTTTCTTCTATACTTTCCCTTGCATATAAATATTGAGAATGAGAAGTCATAATAGCTTTAGTCATACGAAGGCTTATTCCAATTTATATTTATATACTTCAGATGTTTTTTTTGTTTTTGTTTTTTGTTTTTTTGGTTTTCTTTCTCTTTTTAGATATCAAAATTATGAGCGTTACCCAAGAGATTTAAAAGAGTACCTTGAAGTGAATTGTGAAGTGTCCAGGTCACCCCCAAACTATCTGTAAAAGTTATCAATAAGGATTAGACTACGCTAAATTACTAGTGGAATTTTCGAAAGGTGAGAGGAGAGATCCAGTGTGGAATCACGGCAATATCTGCACCAGCCATGAAGACTTTGTATTAAAAAATCATTTTTTAAAACTTTTTTTTTGTTTTTTTTTTGTTTTTTTTTAGGTATATATCTCTTCCATCATGAACACTTCATAAGCTAACCATTTCACTAACTTATCACCAGTTTTTTTTTTTAAACAAATGTTCTACAAACACTTTTCCTCCAGATAAAATCCTCTATTGTATCACCTCCACCAATATCTTCCATCACCTTCAACACCTTGTAAATCAATTCCTCCACCATTAATCCACATGCAGGCCTAGGAAATCTTCCACCCCATCATCAGATACTTACACATTCTTTGTCTGCTCCTTCTGATATGCAATGGGGGACTGAATAGCCTTGAGGAAGTCCTTCTGCGTCTGGAGGAGGTGTCGGATCTGTGAGACCCATTGGTTTCTGTTATCTTCAGAGGCTCCCTGGCACACAAACGCCAAATGGGGTTTTCTCGGGTCAGTAGACTGCAACGTGAACTTGAGGGGGTCACCGTCGTCGGCCTTCTCCACTAAACTCATTTTGTTGACCTATAATGGAATATTGGTTACCTGCTTTTCTCAGTTCTACATCATATCAGTGTGTGTGTGTGTGTGTGTGTATGTGTGTGTGTGTGTGTGTGTGTGTGTGTGTGTGTGTGTGTGTGTGTGTGTGTGTGTGTGTGTGTGTGTGTGTGTGTGTGTGTGTCTTAAATAAAAATAAATAAGTAAATAAATAAATATATATGGATTTATTATGCAATAAGGTTACTCATTTTTATTCATACTTTTTTTTTTTACACTTAATAAAATTAATCATGTCAAACCATTCTCATATTAAGATATGAAAATTCTCTGAAGGCTCAACACAATGTCTCCCACAAAAGCTTGTTTACCTCACCAAAACCATACCTGTAAATGACTCTTGTATGCATATACTGGATTTGAGAATTGGTTCTTCTTGCGTCCACTCTCTGAGAATATAATGGACTGCTCAAACAAAAATACCATGAGTTCCTTTCCTCGGAAATTGTGAGCAGAGGGGCCCTCACAAGACATCAGGGGTCCATATAACAGGAGCTTGCCTTGAGCCATGATCTTTCCCTGTCATGTGTTAGAAAATAAATCAAAAGTAATATAGTGGTGCTTTGCAAAATACATAGGTAGCTGTGGCTACCATCACTAGTTCATATATTCAAGGCTTACATTCACCTAGGCATATACATTTTAACTATCTTAAATGAAAATTCTCATCAATTGTATTTTTTATTTTAATATCCATATACTAAGCAAACACACACAAACTCTCAAGCACACAATAAACAGCATTACTTTCCAAAACCAAAACTCCCCAAGCCATGTAATATATCAAGAAATGCTCCTCTCCCTCTCCAACAGGTAGACTCACATCAAAGCCCTGTAATCTCCCTACATTCATCATGTCATTGGCTGCTTTTGGCACAACAATCATGATGTTCAGAGCCTTCTTGATGGTCTCTGCCTCCTGGTGGAGACCTGCTCTATCTGTATGCTTGTGGATATCCCTCAAGAGCAGCTGGTATTTCATTAACCGCTGAACTGGCTTGATCAGGAGGTCAGGGAGTTGCAGCTTATGTCCTAACTTTTGTCTCAGTTCCTGGAAAAGTTTGAAGTATGCAAGAATAAATTTTCCCATAACAAAAGAGAACTCCCTTAGAAAAGTCTCAATAGCACAATGTTGCATCAATGTTGACAAAAAAAAAAAAAAAACTTTTCTGATAGATTCCAGAATCTTGTTTCAGTGATATTCTAATTATAGTTTAAATTATATCCTTACTTCAAAGTAAGTTGAATGTTCTGAGACAATATATTCTGAAGTTGGTTTGTTTTGGCAGTATTTAACGTATATTTGAAGCCTCTTTTCACTTCGTTGAAATGCGGGTCCAATTTCTTCAGGGTGTTCTAAGCAGCGTTCAATATTCTTCATGAAGAAACTGTAATATGGACAACAGATTAAAAAATGATTGCAATAAAAAACAAAAATCTGCATTACCTATAGCATATGAAAAAAGAATGGAGAGAAGGTATAAGCCCATAATACAATGACTATATTGTTTTTATCAAAAGCACAGGACAGAAAAAAAAGGTCAACTCACTCTCTATGCCATTCATAAATAGCCTCAAGGTTCCCAAACACCATCTTGTCCTTTCCATCCTTGAGGTCGTCTGGCATCTTCATTTCCGAGTCAGGATTGCGCATTTCTGTGATATAACCTTCTACTACATCTGCCAAGTCTCTAACATAAAGCCGTTCCGTTTCCACAAGTTCAGCAATTACAAACTGTCGCTTACGGAGTTCTCGTTGTTCCTTGGTCATATCACTATCTCCTGAAATATTTGGAGTGTGTTCATGTTGAGTAATGAAATGCCTTTGCAAGTTTTGCTTGTGTTCATCTATAATTATGACTTGTTTCATTACAGCCTCACCATATCTATAAACTGAATTTTAGTTAAAATGTCTACAGTCATAGGATAACCTCTAAATTTGTACATTTAAAATCATAAATTAAAATATAATGAAAAGAAAAAGATAATCTATAGAAAATGTATGAGAAATGACCTACAGCCATCCTAGTCTACTTTACCTGGACTAGAATCTTGTACATTAAAGGAATCAGGTAATGCCGAGGCCCCAAGGTCTCCATCGTCTGACAGTGGTAGTTCTGGGTTCAAAATGCCAGCAGCTGTTGGCAGGGGTGACGAAGCCTCATCTCCTGAGCAGCCGTCACCCGACGTCCGCCATTCTTTCAATCTTTCACTCGTTTCTGAATGTTGCTCCTGTTGGAAGAAGTAGTGGTTTAATAGCCATCCCATTCCCTTTTATGGATCTATTTTTCTTAAATTTCTTCAGTCTGACATCCTCATGCCTTTGTTATTTCATTTCAGTTATCAAAACCTGTATCCAATTTCTTTCATCAAGCTTTCATCATCAATCCTTTAGCAAAGTCATCAACACATTATCATTTTTTGTCTCTTGCAATCAACACCATTGTTATCTGTTAATAATAAAGGTGTAATCAACCCGGTCCTTTAAGGAAAGCATTTAGTATAGAATAACAGCTGTATCAAAAGATGAATATTAAATATGTGGCTACTAAGTGACCTACGCATAAAAAAAAGAAATGTAAGATGGTGTAAAGGACAAATAAAAAGAAAAAGAAAAGAAAAAAACAATAATAATAATAATAGAACAAAAATAATAATAAGATAAAAATAAATAAATAAATAAAATATAAAGGTATCCTTCTACCACAGCTTACTTGCCTTCACATTGTGTTTATCATATGTTGAATGCCAAGAAGAAATTTTACGTTCTCTGTCAAACTTTCCGCTATGTTTACGTGTCTCAATCTTTCCTTTCTCAAGGGCTTTTGTGACAGATAAATCCCTTAGTGCTACATCTGAGAAATGCCTCCGGCACCATCGCACGGTTTTATTAACCCCTTTCCCTAGGGATTGGGACAAAGCCCTCATCAGTTTGGGAGGGGCCAGAGTGCCCTCTCGCGTATCTCCAGCGTGGTCTGCCTTGGCCTCCATCATGCATCTTTATAGAATTTTCTGATCAACAGTAATTTCAAGTCTATGTCTGAAGTTTTCAAAATACATACAGAACTTAAAAACTGTGTTTACTGTATATACATATACACTATGTTTGTATGTGTATATGTAAAAGCATGCATGCGTGCATGTGTACAAAAACAAACACACATGATACGCATACTTACATGAACACACAATTTCTTTACTAATTACATATTTTCATGTTCATATATATAAACATGAAATCCATGAAATCCATAGTAATTAGCGAGACCAATATAAAGGATTACGTAGTGTTAATTATACATGGCTATAAAAACGTTTCTCTCTTTCTTTTTGGATTTGGTTACAAAAATAGATATCGATAACTAATATGAATCAACAAAACATCTTTACTTGAAATGCTCTTGAAATAACAAACTACTAAAGAGACCATTAATAGACTTTAAACTGATCTATCAATAAAACTGCAGCTGAATTGCAATAAGCAGTTTTTCAGTTTTAATAATACAATAATACAAGGTTTAGATCAACTTTTCTTCTTTTTCTACAAGGTTTTTGTTTTAATGCCAATGAAGAATTCAAATTATTATGTAGTTCTGCACAAACCATGCACACATATTCACAACTGCACTTACATCTCTGCTACATATGCATGCACATACAACCATACATGTGCACACAAGCACCCATGCACACATACACACATACACACATACATACACACATATACCAATACTAACCACAAATACAGTAAAAAAAAAAAAAATAATATTACTAAAAAAAACAGCAAAATGTCCTGTTATATTCCTTTTATGAAACATAAAGAGATATGGCACTAAACACTATCTTTTCTTCCACAATGAAAAAGAGAGCGCCAAAATGACCTCCCTAGAATGTGAACCAATCGATCACTGTCCCTCACTCCACCAAGATAACCCTGGGTCTAAAACTCAACATTCTTTTTATCTTTCAGCAAAACACACTTACTCTCTGATAACACACCCACATACCATATTTGCTTTTATGAACTAACTCTCCTTATCTATCTACCATAACTTAAATGTACACACATGTGCAAGAAAATAAAATGGAGAGAGAGGAAAAAAAAAAAAAAAAAAAAAAAAAATACATATATGTATATATTTTATATAACAGATCTAAAACATTAATTATATATTCATGATTTGGCAACTCCTTGATAAGTAAAATTTCAATGGGTGTGATAGTGGCCTATCTGATCCCATGTTATCTAAAGTCATTAAATGCTAAACATTGCTTTTTATCATTAAAGTAGACAGACACCGACACACCCACATTCATGCACATGCACACACACATGCACACGCACACGCACACACACACACGCACACGCACACACACACACTACTCACCCACCCTATACGGAAACATACACTAAAAAAAATACCCTACAACACAGACTGAAAAATATCATAAAATACAAAATATTCATCTTCAAAAAAGATATGTACAAACAAAACAAGAATAAGAAAAAAGGGACAAAATCTGGTAAGACTATGAATACGATGGAAGTCCAATAAATCAACATCAAATATAAAAATGGCAGTCACAGGAAAATAATCAACAAAATGAAGGACGTAAATAAAATAAAATATTTTGGGGAAAAGAGTTCCACGTCTGTAAACAAAAGAGAAATCTATGTAAGTTGAATGTCCCCCTATAGAAGGAAATCCTGTTCTTGCCATGTTGTCGGTCAGTTTCTTCTCTCAACTGCAACGACTGTGCAAACCAGGATATCAAAAAAGGGACCTCCATTAATATAATCTCCTGAGTTACTACTTTTTCAATGATAATGTTAATGATATTAATAAATGGAACATTCATTCACAACATGCTTGTTCAGTTGCCCAAAATATCTGTGTACACATTGCCAACATACAGCACAACCACATCTGCTCATACCATGTATGTAAATAGGACAGGCTAGGAACTAAACAAGACTTTGTGCCAATAATGGTAGTAATAATAAAAAACAATAATAATGACAACTAATATTAACAAAAGTGAGTGAGTGTGCATCACTCCACAGAGTAGATAGATAGACAGATAGACAGATAGACAGATAGGTAGATAGGTAGGTAGGTAAGTAGGTAGGGAGAGGGAAAGGTAGAGGTAGAGGGAGAGGGAGGGAAGGGAAGGGAGAGAGAGGAAAAAGAGACAGAGCAGAGAGGAGAGAGGAGAGAGGAGAGAGGAGAGAGGAGAGAGAGAGGAGAGAGGAGGGAGAGAGGGGAGGGAGGGAGGGAGGGAGGGAGGGAGGGAGGGAGGGAGGAAGGGAGGGAGAGAGGGAGAGAGGGAGAGAGGGAGGGAGAGAGAGAGAGAGAGGGGAAAAAGAGAGAGAGGAAAAAGAGAGAGAGGAAAAAGAGAGAGGAGAGGAGTGTGTACATGCGTTCGTGCGTGTGTGTGTGTGTGTGTGTGTGTGCGCGTGTCTCTCTCTATTACTGTGTATTTACACAATTGCCAGAAATCATTCTTACACATTTAACATTCATTAACATACTCTTGCATACATACATGCACACAATGTGTATGTACCCTAGTGCCTGCATGCCTGTGCACATGCAAACATGACTATGCATATGAGTCAGAGCTCATGAGTAAATCGTCTCTAAAGGAAGAAGTATAGCATATACCTGTAATCATAATACAAAAGTCAATTAATGTACAACAAAGACAAGCATGTGAACAAATAAGAGCAGCAACAATGATCTACTGAAGAACAAAATCTAAACATGGTCATACAGCTGTATGGTTATTATGTTATACAGACTGCAGTGCAAAACCAAGCTGGCACATGATTCTAACTTGTTTCTAAATGTGCCAAGACAAATATCAGAGAGGGGGGGAAAAAAAAGAGAGAAAAACTGCAGTCACTGAATATTACCAAATAATCTGAAACCGAGATCACAAGGCTATGTTTGGTCCATTCAATTATAAAACTGTGAAGAGAAAAATATAAGTGGTGAGCTCATGCATGTGTGCAAACTACAGCTACATGAGGGCTGACACGATCACAACCCTCGCTTGGAAAGAGGCCTCTCCTGAACAACATTAAAATCATAATGCACTGGACTATGCTCTTGGTTAGCTACTTGTTGCAAAAGTGACCATGCACAACTCTCTGCCGCATGCACACTCCTGATGGGCCTCGACTCTCACCATCTTTTCTTTTACAATGTTCTCTATTTCTGTGGCCAGGTCCGTGGTGCTGCCCTCCGCCGCTTTCAGGGACACACTTGAAGACTGTGGAGGAAGACGTTGTGTAAAGCACCCACACCCTCAAGCAAGAATGCCAACTTGCATTTCCACAGGCACTGCAAGCCCAAACACTCCTTCCCGCTTAAGCGATGCATCAGCATTGTCAATCATTTGCCACCATCACCACCAATCCTTTGTCCTGACCTTCATTATCATCATCACCTGGGTTGCATATCAACCAGGAATTCAGTTATTCTACTGTGCAGCATAAACAATCACCCATCGTAATATATCACATCTGGTGACAGTGACCATCAAATTTGTATTACGTATAAAAATGACACTATAATCCACAGAGTATACAGATAAACCACTGTTCTTTGTACTAAGAAATGCAACCACAACCTCAGCTCTCAAAATAACCTTGCCATGAATCCACTCCTATAGTTCAAACACATCAACACTGAGAGAAACCATATCAAATGCTTGTGGAATGTTTTGCAGCATCATTAATCTATCCATATATGCAACTTCAACTGGCATGCAGGATGATCTCACTGATCATCCTGTACTTTCCAAACATAAGCAGAACACTGACTTATGATAACCATGGTTCTCCAAGTCTATATCAGTCAGTGAAAATTATCTATATTTATTTGCTTTGTTTAATTTTTTACCCATTTATTAATTATAATGAAAATTTCATTATTCATTCCTTTAATCATATATCACAGTAACATTGATAAAATTTCAAAGCAGGCTTATTGACTGCCACTCAATCCCACTTTTATAATATTGAAATATTAACATAAAATGGAAAGTCCATTTTTTTTTACAATTATACATCCATCAATGTATCTATCTTAAAAACAGTGAATGAACTGAAGTGTTCTGAATACAAACAACTTATTCACTTGTATTATAATGAATCAAATTCTTTTCCTTTGTCTTCCTGCCCTTTCCCTTGATATTCAGTACTCCCCCTTCGTTGTCATACTTTATCACACTCCAAGTAGAGAACAATGCCTCTTGGTTAAAGAAATTAAGCCATACTATCCTTCAGCTATCTACCATTCTGACAGAACAGTACCTTTGACATTAACCTGTGCTTCAGGGAAAAAAAAAAAAAAAAAAAAAAAAAAATCATATCCATATTCTGGGTACAATCAAATACACAAACTGTAAACAGAATTCCAAAAATGCATACATTGTTAAACAACATCCTTTACCCTTTTTAACATTAAACAAGACACCTGACTGAAAGCCTCTAGCTATCAATGAGATGGCTTCTTATCCCCTCAGCATATGAAACAAAAGAGAGTACACATATCAATACACTTACCCTGTTGGTGACATCGGGTAAGATGTTGTCTAGTGGAGAGTGAGGTGGACCTGAGGCTGCTGTGTTGGCACCGGGTGCCACCTGGGCAGCCACGGCAGTCATTGGCTGGTTCATCACCTTCATGGGAGGAGGAAGCTCAACCTCCAGTTCTCCTTCTTCTCCATTCTCTACGGACACCGACCTGCTGGTGCCTGGCGCTCCACCTGAGAAGGCAAAAGGAATCTAACTGTTAATACAACTTCAATGTGTCTCTGGTAAATGAAGGATATAGAATTACTTAATGAATGTTCCCTACTTGATGCCTCTTCTATACTAGCATGTCTAACTTTTTCATAGTTCCTCACACTTAATGACAAATTAATTGATATGGGATATTCTAAAGCCAGTCAGTTTGCAACATTCTACCACTATTCATTATTCAATTATCAATTATTAAATTCCAGACATAAAAATCTTTTTACATCTATTTTTCCTTGAGGAACTGCCTCTACTCTTCATAATGACAACTCCAAAAGCTTTATTCATAATTATTTCAATAAATAATCCATTTCTATCTTATTACATACACTATAAAATAAAATTATTACATCTGGGGTAACTAACCATACAGGTGAAAGCTGTTCTAAATTTCTTATGATAAAAAATAAACATAAAAATAGTAATCTAAAACAAAATCTATTTATCTAATATAGAGAAAACTTTCACAACCAAAGAGCCTTTATCATATCATATAATTCTCCAATGGGTCCTCAGGCTCTTGAAAGACCTGACTTACAACAAACAATATTAATCATATAACATTAGATTCACTTTTCCCTTTCCCCTCTCAACTGTAGAACATTTGTGACTGTGTGTATCACCAAATAAAAAGCAGTTTATCTTTAATTACCTCATCATGAGCAATTATGCATAATACAGTAACAATTCTTGAAATCTCCCTTTGTAGAACCCAATTACAAACAGCTATGCTACGATAATACTCTATAAAGGAGACATAAAATGTTGTGAACCAGAAGGTTTTACCATAATTTAGAATTCTCCAAAGGAGACAAGACTGGCACAAGTGACAAGGCTAATTACAAAATGCCTGCAAATGTAAAAGGTGCAGGAACAGGACCAGTTCCAACAGCCGAGTTACAAGCAGAACAGAGACTCGCCTGGATGAGCTGAGAGAGGAGGCACACGGGCCGCGGGGACGACCACCTCCGTCTCCTCCTCCGACTGACTCTGGCCCCCCACTTTGTTTCCCATGTCGCCGCCTCCGCCCACCTGAAACAAAACAATATGTCTTTATACTATTGCAAAATAATCATATGAAATTTCTCTCACATACATCTGGTGTATTTGGGGTATAATTAGTTTTACCCTAT
>NC_061830.1:40266303-40291303 GCF_019202785.1 Penaeus chinensis
TATATAAAATATATATGTGTGTGTGCGTGTGCTGTGTGCGTGTGCGGTGCGGCGGTGTAGTGTATATGTATGTGTATTATGCATGTGCATATGTGTTAATGTATATGTGTGTGTATATTGTATGTGTGTGTGTGTGTGTGTGTTGTGTGTGTGTGTGTGTGTGTGTGTGGGTGTGTGTGTGTGTGTGTGTTTTGTGTGTGTGTATGTGTTTTGTGTTATGTGTATGTGTGTGTGTGTGTGTGTGTGTGTGTGTGGGTGTGTGTGGTGTGTGTGTGGTGTGTGTGTATCTATCTATCTATCTATTATCTATCTATCTATCTATCTCTTTTATCTATATATCTATCTATCTGTCTGTCTGTCTGTCTGTCTGTCTGTCTGTCTTGTTTCTGTCTGTCCGTCCGTCTTCTCTTCTCACAGTACACACACAACAACACACACACAACACACACACACACACACTACACACACACACACACACACACAACACACACACACACACAGATATATATGCTCCTTCCGTCACAAAACAAGCCCCGCCCCTTCACTCCCCAAGCACATTTAATATCAAGAGCCGAGCATCGTGGGCTCATCAATATATTACCTGATTCCATACACCTTTTTCCCCCAGAGGATATCTGTCACTCCTTCTCTTTCTCATTATCATTTTCTCTCTCTCTCTCTCTCTCTCTCTCTCTCTCTCTCTCTCTCTCTCTCTCTCTCTCTCTCTCTCTCTCTCTCTCTCTCTCTCTCTCTCTCTCTCTTTCTTTCCCTCTCTATCTCTCTCTCTTTCTTTCCCTATCTCTCTCTCTCTCTTCCCCCCTTCTCTCTCTTCCCCCCCTCTCTCTTTCTCCCCCCCCCTCTCTCTCTTTCTTTCCCTCTCTTTTTTCCCCCTTTTATCTCCTTCCCTCCTTCCCTCCCTCCCCTTCCCTCCCCCTCCCCTCCCCTCCCCGAGCGTAGGCCGCGGCGGCAGGTGAGTCGCGTCGAGCCAGCCTCTCGCGGGAGGTCATTAGGGTGAGGGGGAGGCAGCCCGGGGGGACATGTCGAGGACGTGTTGAGGTTCCGCATCCACACTCCA
The DNA here is from genome assembly GCF_019202785.1 of Penaeus chinensis. Lineage (NCBI taxonomy): Eukaryota > Metazoa > Arthropoda > Malacostraca > Decapoda > Penaeidae > Penaeus > Penaeus chinensis. Next base: position 40,267,379 of record NC_061830.1, read on the forward strand.
GAACCTTCTACTTCCACTCGGATCTCTGTCCATGCTAATGAACCTGTCATTCCCACTGATCCCCTTTGACATCTCGCCTTGTGTGCCTTCCCCTCGGACGGATCTCTTTCCCTGGGCTCCCCTTCCCTCGTCAGCCATACATAAAGGATGATTATTATCCATACTTCTCTGTCCATAGGCCTACGCGAGAGGTCTATTGCTTCCCTTCGTGCTAACTCTATCTCTTTTATGGGCCTAGGCTCAGCCAAAGCCATCCATCAACAATGGGTAACCGCATGCATACAGACACACACAGCCCCACCTACACCTACACCTACACCTAAAACAAAACACACACACACACACACACACACACACACACACACACACACACACACACACACACACACACACACACACATACACATACACATACACATACACATACAAATACACATACACATACACACACACACACACACACACACACACACACACACACACACACACGCACGCACACGCGCGCGTACAAGGCAAATATCCTACCCCACCAAAGAAACATTTATAGTCACCTCTACAAGTTTACTTTTATTTTTTATTTTATTTTTCATTTTTTCTTCCCCTTTTTTTTTGGCCCTTTTCCCTTCTTAATTTTATTTTATCTCTTCTCCCTTGTGTTTCCCTTTTTATATTTATTTTCCTCTACCATTCCTCGACATGCGTGGCACCCGCAGAAGGAGGTTTCAGGAATCACATACACGTCACCTGATGGCACTGTACTGTATAGTTACTGGCGCTCTATTCAGCTCCGCCTGAGTAACCGTGTCACCGTATCCTCCGCACATGTGTAACGCGGCACTGCTCAGACCTCTCCCTCTCCCTCTTCCTCTCCCTTCCCCCTCTCCTCATCCCTTCCCTTCCTTTCACTTTGCGTGTGCGTGTGTTCCCCTCTCTCTATACCCCCTCCCATCCCTCTCTCTATCTCCCCTATCTACCTCTCTCTCTCCCTACTTTTCTCCCTCCCTCTCTCGCTCTCCCTCCCTCTCTCTATCTCCCTATCTTTCTCCCTCCGTGTCTCTCTCCCTCCCTTTCTCCAACCCTCTCTCTCTCCATACCTTTCTCCCTCCCTCCCTCTCTCTCCCTCCCTCCCTTTCTCCCTCCCTCTTTCTCTCTCTCCCTACCTTTCTCCCTCTCTCCCTCTCTCTCTCTCCCTACCTTTCTCCCTTCCTCCGGGCGAGGGAGCACACACCAGGCACACCTAAAGCCATCATCCCCTTTTCCGTCGCCGCCCTCATCCGGGGGCTAATTAAGGAATCGTCCGGAATCGCTTCCTCGCCAATCGACGCGAAAAGGGCCTCTCTGCGCCGCGATTCGCGAGATTGCGCCGCGGCCTTCATTACCGGCCCGTCAGCGGCAGACGTGGCAGCAGACAGTCATCAGCGGGCGCAGTCGGCAGAACCAACAGGCAGTAGAGCAGAAGCGGGGAGCCAGCCTGACTGACAATCGGTGGAATAAGCAGACACGCGCAAGCGTTCGACTTGAATTGCCTTGCCGAAGCAGTTCGTGAACCGCCGCTGGCTTGTATGTACCGCGGGTCCCAATCGGCACAAGCAGGGAATCACGGAAAAAGTAGAATTACAATAAACAGCTAATAATATCTTCTGCTACTAGGAACCACAAACTACGGAGAACTGCGAGTCAAAGCTTAATAGAGCCTTTCATTGTTTAAATGGAGAGCCGGCGGCATCGGTTGGAAAATAAACACCGGTCTGTGAAATTCTCTACGAAAGGTCACAGCCACGGGGACATCCAAGGTTCCATGACCAGAAGGGGCCAGGGCAGGTCAGCACTGGACAAGGAAGGGCAGGACAGGTCGCGCTACACAGTGGTATCTTCCGAGTCTCGCTGCCGCCTGACGCGCTCTCCCTCCCGCCCGTGGGAAAAGGTCAGAGGTCACGCCCTCTCCCGTGGATAAGCCCCCGCCCACTCTCGCACACCCTCCTCCACCCACCTACCCATCCGCCCACCCACCCACCTCCCGTCCGCCCACCCACCTACCTACCCATCCGTCCACTCACCCACCCACCTCCCGTCCGCCCACCCATCCGTCCACCCACCCACCCACCTCCCGTCCGCCCACCCACCCACACTTCCGAGTTCCCTCCTTTTGTGAACTTTTCCCTTCCCCAAATCAGCCACCCCGCCCGCCTCCGAAGCACCCACGCCCACTGGGCTTGTGCATACACACTCTTTCTCACTCGCACCCCCTTCGGCCGCCCCTACCCCGCCCCCACCCGCCCCTAACCTCCGCCCATCCGGCCTTTCCATGTAGGGGCGGCCCTCCGCGATACGGCCCCTTATCCCCGCCCGCTGTGTGCACATAAGACTCAGCACACACACACACGCGCCATGTTGTGTGGATATTCCCGTTCCTGCCGCGTGTGTACATAGAGTATTGCAATTCCCTTGATTTTCCTTTCCGACTCGTCTATGGGATTATGTTTTTGCAGTCTGTTTCTGTCTGGTTTTTCTGTCTGCGTCGGGTTTTTGTTGTTTTGTTGGGGTGTCTGTTGTCTGTTGCTGTCTGCCAGTTGTTGGGTTTTCTGTCTGTTGTCTGTTGTCTGTCTGTCTGTCTGTTGTCTGTTGTTGTTGTTGTTGTCTTTCTGTTCCCGATGTTGTTGTTGTTGTTGTTTCTGTCGGTTGCGTCTGCTAGGGGGGTTCTGATGGTTGTGGTCTGTGTAATCGTTGTAGCTTGTTTGTTGTTTTGGGTTTTCTGGGATGTCTGTTTCTATTGTCTGTCTGCTGGTGTGTTGTCTACTTGCTTTTTCCGTCTGTCTATCTGTAGATGTAGTTGTCTGCTTGTCTGGTCTATCTGGGATGTTTGTCATTTTAGTGTTAAGTCTGTCTGTTTCTGTTATTTGAGTGGCTCTGTATCCAATCTGTTGGGGACAGTCTGTCTAATTGTCTATTTGAGTGCCCGTCAAATTTTATTCAGAGTGTTTCTATTATTTAAATTTTGGTTTTGTTTATTATTCTTATTTGGTTTTTGTTTTTTTTCAGGATTTTTTGATTTCTGTTTTTGTCGTCGTCTGCTTTGCGGTTTTTTTTGCTCGAGGTGCAGGCAATTTTCTCCCATATTGTTTCCCCGGCCGCCGCAGTCCTTTGTGTCAGCCCAACAACAAAGTTTTGCATTACATACCTTCGGCCGAAATTTTGCTATAAACTCCTTTAAAAGAACCGCCTTCCAAGGTTTTTTGAGCGAAACCCCCTTCCACTAATGCCCCATTTAAACCCCCCGGGGGCACCCGCACAAATACCACCACCAACCCCACACCCCCCCCACCCCACCCACGTGATCCCAAACTTTAATTGAGCCTTTTGCCTTTGGAGGTAAGTGTGCCACCTTTTTAGTGTCCCCCCTGCAGGTTCCCCCCCCCCCTCCCCTCCCCCCCCCTTGTCTCCATCCAGCCCCAAATTCCCCCGACGTGAGTGCGTGAGAGCAGAGGTATGAGGCATGAAATAGAGTGGGGAGGAGAGGGGGGCCGAAAGGGAGCGTAGGAGAAGGAGCGAGGGGGGGGGGAAGGGAGTTGGGCGGGGGTGCGGAGGGATGAGAGGGGAGAGGAGTCGAGGGGAAAGGGGGGCGGCGGGGGGGGGGAGGAGCGAGGAGAGGAGGAAAGGAGAGGATGAGGGAATTTTTAGGGGAGGGAAGAGAGATGAAGAGGGGAGAAGCACGAGAGGGGGGGGGATGATGGGGGGAGCGAGATAGGGGAGTGAGAGCGGGCGAGGGAGGTGGGGAGGGGGGCAGGGGGCAGCGGGGAGGGGGGCGAGAGGAGGGACAGAGAGAGGAAGAGAGGCGGAGTGGAGGGGCAGGAACGGAAGAGGGGGGGGAGAGAGAGGGATAGGGAGAGGGTGCGGGGGGATGAGGAGGGGGAAAGAAAGGGTGGGAGGGATGAGAGAGAGGGGGAGAAGAGGGGGGGGGGGGGGACAGGGAGAGAAAAGGGCATGAGAGGAAAGAGAGAGAGGAGGGAGAAAAGGGGAGAGGGGGGAGAAGAGAGCGAGAGGGGAGAGGAAAAACGGAGAAAAGGGGAAAAGGGCGAAAAAGGAAAAGGGGGAGGAGAACCCCCCAAGCAAACCCCCCGACCAAAGACGCCCGGGGAGGAGAACGACCCCCCGATTTAGAAAAAAAAAAAAAAAAACAAAAAAAATGACCCGAAAACCCACCACACGTAGGCCCTGGGAATAAAATAATCGAAAATCGCTCACCCATAAAAAGGTCTCCGAACAGTACACGGAGAGGGAGGAGGAGAAAAGGGAGGGAGGGGGGAGGGGGAAAGAGGAGGAGGGGGAGGAGGGTGGGAGGAAGAAAAGGGGAGGGAAAGGGAAGGGAAGAGGGGAGGGGGAAGGGGAGGGGAGGGGAGGGGGGGGGGGGAGGGGGAGGGAGGAGGAGGGGGAGAGGAGGGAGAGGAGGGAGGGGAGAGGGGGGTGAGGACGGAGGGAGGGGGAAGGGGGAGGGAGGAGGAGGAGGAGGAGGAGGGGAGGAGGAGGAGGGGGGAGGAGGCGAGGAGGAGGGCGGGGGGAGTGGGGGAAAGAGAGGGAGGAGGAGGGGCGGGTGGGCAGAGGTGAGGATGGAAAGAAGCAAGGGGCGTGAGAGGGAGGGAGGGGAGGCGGGGGGAGGGGGAGGAGGAGAAGGGGGGGGAAAGGAGGGGGAAGGAGAGAGGGAGGGAGGGGGAAAAAGGAGGAGTAGGGGGGTGGGAGAAGGGGGAGGAGATGGGGAGGGAGGGAGGCGGGGATAGGGAAAAGGGGGGGAAGAAAGAAAAGTGGGGGGGGGGGGCGTGTGGGTGAGCAAATTCGTGACGAAGACATCTGGTAGACAGACAGCGCCGCTCTCATTTGTCCCTCACCCCCCCCCTTCCCCTTTCCCTCCCCTTCTCTCCTCCCCTCCCTTTTCCCCCTCCTCCTACCTCTACCCTCTACCCTTCCCTTACTTTTTTCCTCCTCCCCTCTTCCCCCTTCTTCCCCCTCTCCCCGTCCCCTCCCCCCCCACCCCCACCCCGTCCCGTCCACCCCCTCCGCTCCCTAATTAACGGGTAACATTTCCTTCCCTATCGCAGCCCGAGGGTGGGCGGTATAAACAAAAAAAAATCCGGCAAACACGACAGACACGCTGACAGCCCCCCTAAAACCCTGGCGGAGTGCTCGCCTGAAAGTTTCCCGGGTGAGGTGCGGGTGGGAGGGGGGTGGGGGGTTGAAAGGAGGGCAGGGAGAGTGATGGGGAAGGGGGGGGGGTGGGGGTTAAAGGCGGCAGGGGAGTGAATGGGGCTAAGGATGGTGGGGGAGGGGGGGGCGGGGTGGGGACGGGCGGGGTGGGGGGGTAGGAGGGCGATGGAGGGAGATGAGGAGGCGGAGATAATATTATTCCGTCTGCTTCCTTATGCTGATGAAGGAGGCAGTCGCCCCGCAGGCTGTGGCCGGGCCTGGGGGAGGAGGGGATGAAGGGGGGGGGGGGGGGGGGGGGGAGGAAGGGGGCGCAGGGGACGGAGAGGGTGGGGAGGGGGGGGGGAGGGTGGGAAGGGGGAGGGAGGAGGAGGGAAGGGAGGGGGGGGGAAGGGGGGGGGGGGGGGGGTGTGGGGGGGGAGGGGAGGAGGAGGGGGAGGGAAAGGGGGAGGAGGGGGGGGCCAAGAGGAGGAGGAGGAAAAAGAAGAAGAATAAGGGGAGGAGGAGGAGGAGGAGGAGGAGGGGAGGGAGGGGAGGAGGGGGAGGGGGCAAAGGAGAGAAGGGGGAGGGAATCGCCTGCTTGTTGCCAAAGATAAAAGAGGAAGATGGCCGAAGAAAGTGGCTAAAAATAGACAGATAAATAAAATAATTAATCATATGCCCCTTATCCAAAAAAAATAAAATTAAAAATAAAGTACCCTAAGAAAAAATATCTATACAAATAAATATACCAAATTATCCCCCGATCTAGTAATGACCCCCTTTAACTGCAATTACAACAAAGAAAATAATCAAACAATACAATTATACAACCAAAAACAGCACAAAACCCTAATTATTTAATTCCCCCCAAAACCCCAAAAGAAACCCAAGGAACAATACAAATCAACAAACCCCCCCCCTGTCCGCCCAAAAAAAAATCAATCTACTCGTTTTTTTGTCAGCACCCCATTCCTACCTCCCTTCCTCTCCTACCTCCCCTTTCCCCTCTCCCTCCCTTCCCCCTCCCTCCTTCCTTCCCTCCCTCCCCCCTCTCCTCCTCACCCTCCCACCTCCCCTTACCCTTCCCTCCCTCACCCCCACCCCATCCTCCCCCCCCCTCCCCCTTCGCACCCAAACCCCCACCCCACTACCCCCACCCCCACCCCCCGTCCTTTAAGTTTCAGGGTCCTGCGGCGAAAACTCACGGCCGCCAGCCGAGGGGGGGGAGGGGAGGCCCTTCACGGGGTGCAAAATGGAAAGCCGCCCAGGGCAGGTGGTCTCGCGCCCCCGTCGGCCCCCCCCCCAGTGTCTTGCCAGCGCGGGGTCCCCCTGCCCGGAAAAAAAACGCGGATAAAGAGCGAAAGGAATTAATAAGAGGAAATAAATTAAAAAATGTTAACAATGGCCCCTTATAAAGTGTAAGAAAAAGAAAAGCCCAAATCATAAATAAAATCTAAGTAGGACATAAAAAAACCCCCTGGGATCCCCCCCGGGAAAGAAGGAAATTCGAAAAATCTTCCTGGGAAATCGAATGGAATTTCTTTTTATCCCAAGAAAAAAGGAAAGGAAAAAAAAGCAAAAAGTGGTTTTAGCAAAGCTTTTTATGGAAGAGTCGCGCGATTACCAGAAAGGACTGTGTTTTTCGAGGGAGGACAGAGAGGAGAGGAGTGGGGAGAGAGGAGAGAGCGAGATGTGAGAGAGAGAGATGGACTAGAGAGCGAGAGCGAGAGAGAGATGCGAGAGAGAGAGATTGGGTGAGATGGAGAGACGGAGCGAGGAGAAGTAAATGTTAGAGGGAGAGAGAAGTGAGTGGAGATAAAATGGCAGGTGGATGAGATGAAAGGGGAGGAAGAGATGAGAGGTGAAGAAAGAGGTGATAGGGACGAGTGAAGGAAGGAAGGAAGGAAGGAAGGAAGGAAGGAAGGAAGGAAGGGAGAAGAAAAGAGAGGAAAAGGAAAAGGGAGTGAGAAGAGAGAAAATGGAACGGGGGAGGAGAAGCGGAGAAGGAGGGGGGGGGGGGGGGTGGAGACGAAAATCTGGAACAAAGAGAGGAAGAAGACGTCAGGAGGAAGAGGGAGCAAGGGAGAAAAGGGGGAAAGGAAGCAGAGACAGGGAAGGAAACGGAGAATGGGGTGCAAATGGAGATCGGGCGGCGAGGGAAATAACACACGCAAGCGGAAGAGGAGGAGGGGTGAGGAGAGGAGGAAGTGAGGAAGAAGAAAGGGGAAAAAGAGCAAGCAAAGGACGTACGATGAAGAGGAGAGGGAGAGGAGAGGAGGAAGTGAGGGAGTAGAAGAAAAGGGAAAAGCCAGAGAGCGAGCGAGGGCCGAAAGAGGAGGCCGGAGGGCGCCCGCGAAAGGCCGCCCGCCCGCGAGAGGCCGCCCGCCCGCCCCCGGAAGGCGGGCGGGCGCGGGGACGTACCAGGTGCGCGAGGGGGGAGTTCTCGAAGGAGCGCGAGTGCTGGCGGCTCCCCAGGAGGCCTCGGGGGGAGTCTATGGTCCTCTGGCGCAGGAGGGGCGGCAGGCGCGAGGTGCGGGGGGCGGGGGGGTGGGTGGCCACGGCGGGGCCCTCGTCGCGCGAGAGGGAGGCCTGCCGGAACCACGGCAGGGAGATCTTCCGCCGACCCTTCCACGGCAGGCCCATGCTCCCGCTCCCTCCTCCCGCGCCTCCCCCTCCCCCTGCTGCTCCTCCGCCCGCCCCTCCGCCTCCTCCACCTCCGGCTCCTCCACCTCCGCCTCCCCCTGCTCCTCCCCCCCCGCTACCGCCGCCGCCCGGGCCGCCCTTCCGTGACATGGGCGGTTCTGGTGCAGGGGCGGGGGGGAGGGGTGGCCTGGGGGCGAGTGCGAGGTCGGGCGGGAGGCGAGCCTATGGGCGGCTCCTCCACATGGCTGCGTGGCGTGGGCGTGGGCGGCACTGCGTTGTGTGGGCGGGCGTGGGCGGGCTGAGAGTCGGCGCGGGCGTGTGCCCTTGTCTATCCTCCGAACGAGGCTGACGCTGAGAGGCTGCTACTGCGCGCGCTTCTCATAGGTCTCTCGAGGGCGCGATTGCATGCTGCGCGACCACGGCATCACATTGCATCATTGCAACATCACACGGGCAACTTCGCGGCAGAGCGGGTCATCGGGGCACTATACTGCAATTCCGGAACACCATACAATGCGGCACCATACACCAAGAACTACATTAAACTTCACATAACTTCACGTAACTTCGCACTGCATTTCCTCGCTTCGACACCATACCACTCACTTCAAAACCTCAACGCTGGCACTATACCGCACCCATAGACACGCCCACTCCCCCCTCCTCCTTATTTCGTCTATCACCCAAAGCCACGCCCCCTTCTCCCCTCCTTACCAATCCTTTCTCCTTCTTCCCCCTCCCCTTCCCTTCCCCCTTTCCCGGCGCTTTCCCCATTCATCCCTATTCCCAGACCATTTCTGAGGGCTGAGAGCGCGGAACGCAGAGCGCGAGACATGCGAAAGAGCGAGAGAGGAGACTGTGCGAGAGCGAGAATGAGAGGAAGGAGATTCGAGTGAGCTGAGATGAGATGCGAGAGAGAGGAGAGACTGCGAGATGAGAAAGAGAGAGAGAGAGAGAGAGCAGAGAGAGAGGAGAGAGAGAGAGAGAGAGAGAGGATGAGAGAGATGGAGGGAGGCGAGGGAGGAGAGGGAGCAGAGGGAGCGCGGGAGAGAGCGGATGAGAGAGATCGAGACGGCGGATTTGGGAGAGGAGGAGAGAGCGAGAGAGAGATAGAGCACGACGCCGCTGAGCGGAGAGAGCGGAGGGATGGGCGGGGGGAGGAGGGATGGAGAGGAGCGAGAGAGAAGAGAGAGGCGAAAGATGAGAGAAGAGAGCGAGAGAGAGATGAGAGGAGAGAGGAGAGCGAGAGTAAGACGCGAGAGAGATGAGTGATGAGAGAGAGGAGCAGCGAGGAGGGGGCGGGAGGGAGGGGAGGAGGGAGGGAGGGCGGGAGGGGCAGGGCGGGCGGGAGGTAGGGAGGGCTGGCATCAAGGGACGGCAGTGCGGAGAGAGCGCACGTGAGAGAATGAGAAAGAGAGAGAGAGACGAACGACGAGAGATACTAGCTGAAGGAGGAGGGAGAGGAGAGCTCGCGAGAGGAGAGAGAGAGATGAGAGACCGGTCGGGGCGAGAGAGAGAGGAGAGATGATGATGGAGAGGAGAAAGGCAAGCGAGAAAGGGAATGAGCGAAGGACACTATGGGTGTGAGAAGGAAGGAGGGGAAGAGAGAGAGAGAGAGATAGTGAAACAGACAGAGACGATGTTAGAGAATGAGGGGAGCGGCGGGCGTGCGAGAACATGAGAGGCGCAGGGGACGGGAGGGAACGGACAGAAAGAAAGTAAAAGAGGGGAGAAAGAAAAGAGGCAAGAGGACGATAAAGGAAAGGAAAGAAAGACGAAAAAGATTAAAAAAAGGAAATGGATAGAGAAAGAGGAAAAGGAAAAAGAAAGGAGGAAAAGAGGCGGAATTGAGAGGTGAGGAGAGAGAAGAAGGAGATGAGAAGGCGAGAGAGGAGGAGAGAGACGAGATGAGAGTGAGATGAGAGAGAGAGGAGAGACGAGAGAGAGAGAGACTATGAGATGAGAGAAAGGAGAGACTGAGAGAGAAGCGCCCGGGCAAGGAGGAGAGCTAAAGAGGAAGAGAGGAAGAGCGAACGAGAAGCAGGAGAGAGATGCGAGAGAGATGAGAGAGAGAGAGAGAGGGGAGAGGGGAGAGGAGGAGTGAGAGAGAGAGAGAGAGAGAGCTGATGAGAGGGAGAGAGGAGAGAGAGAGGAGGAGGAGATGGAGAATGAGATCAGAGAGGAAAGCTGAGAGAGAACGAGAGCGAGGACTCGTGGAGAGTAGGGAGCGCGACGGACGCTGCAGAGCGAGCGACGAGAAGAGAGAGAGAGCGAGACAGACAGGGGCGAGAGAGAGAGCGGACGACAGAGAGAGAGATAGACTGGACTGAGAGAGGTGAGGAGGTGGAGCGTATAAGCGCAAAACGCCTTTCCAACCACAATGTAAATGGGTCTCTCTCTCTTCCTTTGTCCACCGCCGGACCGGCATTGGTTGAGGTGGGGGGAGGGGGGGAGGGGGGAGACAGACGAGATTGGGCGAGAGGGACGGGGAGAGCAGAGGCTCGAGCAGGGAAGAAATTATACAAATGAGGGGAAGAAGGAGAGAGAGCGAGGGAGGACAGCCACGACCGTGGATAGCGTAAAGGAGACAAATAGAGAGAAAAACAGAGCAAAACAGAGAAAGAAAAAGAGAGAATAAAAGAGAGAGAAAAAGATAGAATAAAAGAGAGAGACCGAGACAAAGCAACAAAGCCTGCAAGCGCCACACCTCCTAGACACTGAACCGAGGAACCGGAGGGGGGAGGGGGGGGGAGGAGGTGAAGATTGGCTGGAGGGAGGGGTGTGGTTGAACGGTGCTTGTTTCAGTATGTGTTGTCTTGGTGGTGCTTATGCGTCGGGTGTTTGTTGGTTGGGTTGGGTGGGTGTGTGGGTAGGTAGGAGTGGTGTTCTTTTTGTATTTCTCGTGGTTTTGTTGGGTGATTATCTCTTACTTTTGTGTTGGGAGGGAATGAGGGGCAAGATTCGTGGGGGGTTAAATTTGGATGGGAAGGGGACCCCTCCAAGAGATTAGCTGAAGTTTATTTCGCCGTAAAGACCGTCACCTGCGTATCACGGCCCCCTCTCCCAGGTCATGAGAGTTCCCTCCCTCCCTCCCTCCCTCCCTCCCTCCCTCCTTCCCTCCTTCCCTCCTTACTTGCGCCCCCTTTCGTCTACCGTTTCGAGGGGGAAAGAGGAGTCGGGGGGGGTGGGGGCAAGAAAAAAACAAAACAAAATAGGGGTTTTTTTTTTTTCGAGCGGTTGCTATGGCTTTATTATTGATGTTGTCTGTCTGTCTGTCCTGTCTGTCTGTCTGGTTCTGTCTGTCTGTCTTCTCGCGCGGGCTGTGTCTGTGCCGGTGGCAGTCTCGGCGGCTCTATCGGTCCGGTCCTTGCTGCCTGTTGGTTCGTGGATCTGTCTTGGCTGTGTTTGCGCTTGGTGGGGCGGGATGCGGTCCAGCTCTGTAGCCGTTCCCTGGCCGTCGTGCGTTTGCCCTCTTCTTCTCCCCCCTCCTCCCACTCGCATATCCACGATTTCTTCCATTTCTCCCTCCGCTCCCTTCCATCCCCAGTGCTTTCCTTCCTCCTTGTTCTCCTTTATCCTGCCTCTCTGCCCTGCTTCTTACCCACTCTACGCTCTTTCCGAAATCCTGAAATCCCTTTTGCTGTCTCTCTCTCCTTCCTCTTTCGCTCCTTCCTGCATTCTCTTCCTGGCCCTGGCCTTTTATCCTGCCTTGCCCGTTTCCTGCCTTCGGCTTCTGCACTCCGTCAGTCTTCCCGCCCTCATTCCTTCCTCCATCCTTACTTCCACCCTTCCTACTTCCTTCCTTCCCTCCTTCCTTCCCTCCTGCCTTTCTTCCTACCTTCACTTTTCCTTTCCTTCCTTCCCTTGCCTTCCTTCCTTCCATCCTTCCATCCTTCTATCCTTCCTTCCTTCTTCCCTTCCTCCCTCCTTCCTCCCCGCAGCCCACGAGATAAGATCAAGATCATTATTGCACGTGTATGCAAGAACTGATTGCCTGCAAGCACTATCAACCCTTTATCTCGCTTGGCAGAAAAAGAGACACACATGCGAACACTCACACGTATAAATTGCAAACTTATGCATAAACGCCCGCGAGGAAGAAGAAGAGGTGAGAAGGAGAGGGAGGACACGAAGACGCGGAAGAGGAACGAGGAAGTAGACAGAGGCCGAGGATGTGCGTGAGGGCGGAAGAGGGATTGGGGTTGGGGTGGCGGAGAGGAGCAGACCATGCAGAAGAAGAAGGAGCTCAGGAGAAGAAGGAAAAGGATGATATTGATGATGATGATGATTGATGTGATGATGTGATGATGCTGATGGATGATGATGATGATGTGATGATGATGCTGAGGAGGAGGAGGAGGCGGAAAGAGGCGGTATGAGGAGGAGCGCGGTTGAGGAAGAGGAGGCGGGGAGGGAGGAGGAGGGGAGGGGGAGAGGAGGTGGAGGACAAGGGGGTCGGGGGCAGGGGTGGGGGGCGGTGGAGCGGAGAACGGCAGACGGAGGGGGGAGGGAGGGGAGGCAGGGAGGAGGGAGGGGGTAGGAGGAGGAAAGGGAGGGAGGAGAGGAGGCGGGCGTGAGGAGGGAGGGGAAGGAGGTGGATAGGAGGGCGGCGAGGAGGAGGGGGGGAGAAAGATGAGGAGGGGGGAGGGGAGGGGCGGAGGCGGTAGGGAAGGGTGGAGAGGGAGGAGAGGGAGGAGAGGAGGAGAGGTAGGGAGGGAGGGAAAGGAGGAGGAGGAAGGAGGAGGGTAAGGAGCAAAGGAGAGGAAGGCCGCGAGAGGAGGAGGAGGAGACGAGGAAGGGCGGCGAAGGGGGCGGAGGCGGCAGGAGGAGGGGCGAGGGGGGAAGTAAGGGAGGAGGAGAGGGAGGGGGAGGAGGAGGCGCAGGAGGGGGCGGGGGGAGGAGGAGGGGGCGGAGCGGAGGGCGGAGGAGAGGGGGGTGGGGGAGGAAGGGGTGGAGGCTGAGGGGTGAGGGGAGGGGGAGGGGGAGAGCAGGAGGAATGGGAGCAGGCGGCGGGCGGAGGAGGAGCGGGGAGGCGGAGGGAGGAGAGTGGGGGATGGAATAGGGGGGATGGAGGAGGAAAGGAGGGGGGAGGAGGGAGGAGAAAAGGACGGTGGGAGGGGGGGGGGGGAGGAGGGGGAGGGGGGGAAGGAGTAGTAAGAGGAGGGGGGGAGGAGAGAGGGGGGGGGCGGAGGAGGCGGGGGCGGGGGGGAAGGGAGGTGTAGGGGCGGGGGGGGGGTGGCGTAGAGGCGGGGAAGGGTTGAGGGAGGAGGAGAAGGAGTGGGAGAAGGAGGGAGCAGGCGGATGGGAAGTGGAGGGAAGGGCAGGTAAGAGTAAGGGGAGGGAAAATCAGAAATGATCCGGAGGGAAGGCAGGAGGGGTAGGAGGGCTGAGGAGATAGTGAGAAGGGTGGGGGAAAGAGGCAGGTAAAGAAGAAGGACGGAGGTGGGGAAGGAGGGAAGGAGTAGCTGGAAGCGGAGAAGGAGGGAGGAGGGTACGGATAACGGAGGAGGTAAGGAGGAGAGGAAATACTGGGCAGGAAAAAAGGAGGAAGGTCAGGATAGAGGAAGGAGGAGAGGGATGGACGGTATAAGGAGGAGGTAGAGGGAGGAAGGCGGGGCAAAGGAGGCATAAGGCGGCGGAGGAGGGGAACGGAGGAAAGGCGGCAGGGGAGGAGGCGGCGGAGGAGGGAGGGAGGTAGGGTAGGCCAGGAGGAGGAGGAGGGACAGGGGGAGGGGTCGACAGGGTGGCGAGAGGGTCGTCGGCAACTGAAGGAAGGAAGACGGCGGGAGGAAGGCGGGCGAGGTCGAGGAGGTGACGGTCGGAGGGGAGGAGGCGGGGAGGGCGGGAGGCGGCAAGGGAGGAGGAGGAAAGGAGGAGACGGAGGATGGAGGAGGAAGTGCGGGCGGAGGAGGTAGGAGGAGGGAGGTACGGAGGCGGCAGGAGGCGGCCAGGAAGGGCGGCGGAGGAAGGCGGAATGGAGGAGGAGGGGGAAAGGAGGAGGACAGGAGTGAGGAGGAGGAGGCGGTAGGACGAGAGGAGGAGGCAGGAGGAGGAGGGAGGAGGAGGTGGAGGACGGATGAGGGAAAAGGCAGGAGGAAAGGAGGAGGGCGGCGAGGCAGGAGAGGAGGCGGAAGAGGAGGCGGCGGAAGAAGGAAGGCAGGTGAGGAGGAGAGAGGAGGGGAAGGGGGAGGAGGGGAGGTATAAGGAAGGAGGAGGAGGAGCAGGGAGGAAGGAGGAGGAAGGCGGATGAGGAGGTAGGGAGGAGGGAGGAGGGGAGGCGAATAGGGGAGGAGGAGGAGGAGGAGGAAGGAGGAGGAGCGGACAAGGAGGAGGAGGAAAGGGAGGAGGCGAGGAGCAGGAAGGAGGAACGCGAGGAGAGGAGGAAGGAGAAGAAGAAGGAGGGAGGAAAAGAGGGAAGGAGGCGGAGAGGAGAGCAGGGAGGCGGCGGAGAGAGGAACGGGCGGATCGATGGACGGGGCAGGAGAAGATTGGAGTAAGAAGGGCTGTAAAGAAAGCTAAAAGAACAGGAGCTTCGGAAAAGGGAAGGGGAGACGTAAAGACAAAAACAGGAAACGAACACAAAAATAAAAATACGAGAGACAATAAAAAGGGGAAAATGTAGACTTCAGTTTCAAAACAAACATACTAAAGAAAACAAAATGGCGGGGCCTCCGTTTTGGGGACCAATCACCAGGGGGGCCCAAAACGCTACCGTCCCTCAGGCCCCTTTCCCGGGGCCCCCCCAACCCCAAAAAAAACCCCCCCCCTCTCCCCCCCCTTTCGTCCTTCCTCCCCCAACCTTTCTCTTCTGCTCGGCTCCCGGGTGCCCTCCTCGCCCCCCCGTCCCTCGCCACCTCGCTTCCTTCCCCCCAAAAAGCTCCACTCAAACACCATCTCGCCCTCCCCCTTTCCCCCCACCCGCTCTACGCTTGTGTTTGGTCCCGCCCTCCTCCCCCCCTTCCTTCCCCCCTCTCGCCCTCCTCCCACTCCACGCCTCTCGCCCTCCTCCCCAACTCCACCTCCTCGCCCTCCCTTCCCCACACCCGCCCCCTTTTGGGCCCCAGCCGCCCCTCGTCCCGGCCAGGTATCCCGTCGCCGCGGACAGGTGCGGGAAAGGGATGAGACGCTAATTGAAGCTGTCACGTGACTCTTCCGGGTGGTGTGGTGCGCGCCATTTTTTTAAAACCCCTTTATCATTTTTGGGTTATTTTTTTCCGCTTTTCAAAAACGTTCCCGTATATTGTTATTATAAAGATTAATGTTGCTGTCCTTTTTTTTTTTTTTAGGTCAAGGGGAGGTTTGGAAGGGAAAGAGAAAGTTCTTTACCCTGGTAGATTTTTTCCCATAAAATTTATTTAGAGAGAAAAAACGGACAGGAGATAAATATATAGTTATGAACATCGATGTACAGACATACTAATAACTGCCGTACAGAGTACTGCCCCCCCCCCACCCCGTAGGGATATAAATTGTAATCTGTATGTCCACTGCAGAAAATGTATGACATAATGCTTAACTTCACAGCATAAGAGATTTATCCGAAACATTTTTTTTTAACATCGCGCGATTGTTTGTTTTTGTGTGGGGGTGGTTTTGTTTGTGGGGTGTGTGTGGGGTTTTTGTGTGTGTGTGTTTTGTGTTAGTGTGTTTGTGGTGTGGTGCGCGGTTGGTGTGTCCGGCGTCCTCGTGGGGCAGGTGCAATAGCTTAAAGTAAGGGGGCCCCGCAAAGCCATGGCAAAGGCTTCGTGACTCATCAACCCGCCCCTTCCGCGTGCCCCCCGGGGGGGCTTCCCTGTGACTGTTGTTCCTATTTTCTGTCATCAAATTGCTATTTTACTGCCTGCCTCCTTGTTTTGCCCGCCTGTGTTATCATCATCATGCCTGTCATCACCGCCCGATGTAAACCCACCGTCACTCAGTATCTTAGATCGGTCAATCGCGTCGCCTCTCCCTCTATTTATATTTCAATAGCCATGTCGGTCGATCCGGCCACCCGCCTCTCCCTCCCTCCCCCTCCCTCCCTGCCTCCCACTTGACCGAAACAGTGGGCCCCGAGTGGAGGGGCGGGCCCCGGCAGCCCCGCCATTTACGACGGCCCCAAAACGGCCGAGGGGATCGGGACGGCGCTTCGGCACTTCGCGGCCGCTGGCGGATCAGACGGTGTGCTTGCGCCATGCAGAACAACGGGTGCTGATTTATATATATTATATTATTATTAATATATTATATTATATATTGTGTGTGTGTGTGTGTGTGTGTGTGTGTGGTGTGTGTGTGTGTGTGTGGTCCCCGCGCGTGTGTATCAAACCCTATTCTTACCCGGGCATTAACTACCACACACACCCCCACAACCACACCCCCACACACCAACCCACAACACACCCACCCCACCCCACCCCCCCCCCACCCCCCCCACCCACCACACATCTGATGAACAACAGAGGGAACATACAAGAGCCCCCCCATAGGCCCGGGCAAGGAAAGAGCAAACCCCGAGCGTGTCCGGGGCACCGCTGTAAAACCGTGCGCGCCCTTGTCACCCGGAACAACGAGGCTCGGGAAAAATACACGCCGGTCTGCACAGCGTCGAAAACTGGGTTTTCGACGGGAACACACTTCCGGCCCCTTCTCGGCCCCTTTTGTTCTTTCTTTTCGCTTTCTTCTCTTTCCCCTGTTCCCCCCCCCGTCTCCCCGTCTCCCCGGGGTTTTCCCCGTCTCCCCGTTTTTCTCCGTCTTCTCTCTTTTCTCTCTCTCTTCCCCTCTCTCTCTCTCTCTTTTCTCTTCTCCTCCTCTCTTTTCTCTCCTTCTCTCTCTCTCTCTTTTGGCTCTTCTGTCTGTCCCGTCTTTCAAAACGCCCATTTCTTTTAAAATCAGTCCTTTTCAATTTTACTTTTTTTTTTTCTTTACTCAATGCTTTTTTTTTCCCTCCTTCCCTTCGTTTCCTCTCTCCTTTCTTTCTCTTTCTACCTCGACACTTTTTATCACCCTTTTCCTCGTTTCTTTCCCTCCTTCTCTTTGTCCCCCCCAAAGGCTCTTTGCCTCCTACTTTCTCCCTCTCCCCTCAACTTTTTTCCCTCCTCCTCTGCCTCTTATCCCCTTCCTTTCCCTCCCACTTATCCTCCCCCACACCTCCTCCCTCCCTCCCCCCACCCCTTCCTCCTTCTCCCTCCCTACCCCCCCCCTCCCCCTCCCTCCTTCCTCCACCTTTCTCCCACCCACTACTCTCCCTCCCCCTCCCTCCTTCCTCAATGCCTCAGAAAGCAAATCTTACCGGGACAGTTTTTTGGAATAGGCGGGAAAAGGGGGGGGGGTGGGGGGTTTTTGGGGGTGTGGGGATGGGGATGGATAGAGAGGGGGGGTTGGGGGGGGGTGGGGGGGCCCCGGGGTTGGGGGGTGGATAGGGGGTTTGGGGGTGGTGGGGAAGGGCCCGCGGGAGGGAGAGGGGGGGGGGAAGGGGGAAAGGGGGGAGGAGGGAAAGGGAGGGAGAGGGGGAAAGGAGGGAAGGGGGGGAAGAGGGAGGAGGGAGGGAAGGGGTGGGAATGAGGGGTAAAAAATTTGCGAACCCCCCCCCCCAGGAGGGAAGGGAAGGAGGGGAGAAAGGAGAGAAGAATGAGGAGGGTGGTGTGGGGGGGCGGAGGGGAAAAAGGGGAAGAGAATATCGGAGGAGGAAAAACGCCGGGTTGGGGGGGGGGGGTGAGGATAAAAAGGAAGAGAGGAAGTGGAGGGGAGGATGGAGTGAAAGGTTTGAGGGGAGAGAGAGGGAAGGGAGAGGGGGAGGGGGGGGAAAGGGGAGGGAGGGAGGGGAGGGGGAGGGAGGACTTTTATATCAAAATCATTAAAGATAAGACCAGTGTTTTAACATTAAAAAAAATAAATTGGGGTTTCTTGGACAGTGTTTTTTGGGACAAATAGGATACAGTTGTCGAGCAACCGTATGAGTAAGATTTGCGATTGGGCGAACAGAGAGAGAGAGAGGAGAGAAATAGGATTGGGGGAAATGCTTCCGCGATGCCCGCCTTGACGCGGGCGGTATGGGCATGGTCGAGGGGGCCCGGAAATGAACCTGTGGGCATTGGGCGGAGGAAGGGCGGCTGTGTCGGCGGGAATGCGAGGGGGCGGGGGGCGGAAGGCTCAGCGGCGGGCCCCCTTTGGGATTCGGGGCCCCGTTTTGGTGGCCTCACCCCGCACCCGCGACCTGGACCCTACTTCCCCCACTGACCCCCCCCTTCCTCTCCCATGCCCCCCCACTCTACCCCTTCCCCGGGCCCCTTCACTGACCCCTGACTCCTTTTCAGAACCCTTTCGGGGTTTTTGCGTGGGTCCCGACCCCGGCGGTGCGCTGCCCCCGGCACTTGGGTTTCCCTTTCCTTGCATCGGGCCCCGGCGCCGTGGCCCGTTTCGCCTTCCAGGGCTAACAAACACATACATATACATACTGCATACAGATGTGGGGATTGTTGTTTGTTTGCCCTTTTATGTGGTGTGTGTTGGTGTGAGTGTGTGTGTTGTGTGTGTTGTGTGGTGTGTGTGTGTGTGTGTTTGTGTGGTGGTTTTTGTGTGTATACATTAAGCATAAATATGGGCAGTATATTGTGTATGTATGTGGTTAGTGTGTGTATTATTATATAAAATTTTTTTAAAGTTGTATGTTATATGATGTATGTTTTGGGTATTAAAAATATTTTTATTTTAAATATATAAAATACAAATGTAAAAACCCACACCCCCACACAAACACCCACACACCACCCACACCCACCCAACCTATAAACAAAACAATCTAAAACCACACGGACACCTACCCTCACAAACACCCACACACGCAGTCCCGCTAAAAGTCGCGCCACAAATGCAGGTATAAGTCAATTATTCACGTATTCACTATGTTGTAATTCAATGGAGGGGTCGCCAGAGTGTGCCCAGAGGGAGCGGGAGGAGCGAAGGCCAGTGGGGTGTTTGGTGGGGGGGGGAGGGGGGGGTAGTTCTCAGCCCCTCCCTCTCCCCCCCCCCCCTGCCCCACCTTCCTCCCCCCCCCTAATAATTACTTCAGGTTCCGATGTGACGTCACACATGCTGGCGTTTACCTGGTGGGAATTGGGAGCACCCCCTCCCCTATGCCCCCTCCCCCCTTGGCCCTCCCCTTTCCCGACCCCCCATTCTCCCTTTCCTCCTTCCCTCCCTCCTCCCCCCTCCCTCCCCCTCTCCCTTCTCCTCCAGCTCTACCCCTCCCTGCACGTGATGGGGTGGGGGAAGGAAGGAGGGGGGAGAAGGGAGAGAAAGGGAGAGGAAGGGAGAGAAAGGGAGAGGAAAGAGGTGTTGCGGTGGGCCAGGTTGACCTCTGACTCGCTTGCCTACTTGCCCGCTCGCCCGCCTGCCTTGGGGGGCGTATTAATTTTTTGATACCGGAACGACACATTCGCCCGTTTGGGTGTGCCTATTACTTTGCTGCCCGAGAGAAACGATTTTTGGGTTTTAAACGTTTCCCCTTTGCTTTATCCCAAAGCGTAATTGTATATCCCTTTTTTCATAGCAAAATTTATAATATATATATATATTATTTATATTATTATTTTTTTTACAGTTATATGTTTATGTTAGTATAATATGCGTTTTTAATATATTCCCCAATAAATATCCCCACCCCTCCCCATCCTCACCACACCACACACACACACACACACAACACACACATACACACCACAAACAGATATATATATAAAATACACCTTATGCAGGTAGGGAGTCACTCCCTTGCGACCACAATAAGTTTGGGACAAAACCGGACTAAAAGTACAGAAAACGAGGGAAACGAGCCACAGGGCCGGAAGGGAGGGGGATAGCCGGAAGGAAAGGGTAAATGGAGAAGGGAAATGGTATGTGGGAAAAGGAAAGGGGGAGAAGAGGGAGAGGAGAGGGGTGGCGAGGAGAGGGCGGGGAAAGAGGAGAGGGGGTGAGGAAAGAGGGCCTGGCGGTTGGGGGAACGAGGAGCGGGCCTGGGGGACGGAAAGAGGTAACGGCGAATGGGGAAGAGGAGAGGGCCTGGGGCAGGAAAGGAGGGATGGGGAAAAGCGGAGAGGGAATGGCGAAAGAGGAAAAAGAGATGGGGAAAGAGGAAAAGGAGATGGGGAAAGCGGGAGGCAGTGGTCTGACAGGTGGATTAGGGATAGAGGAACGAAGGGGGGAAGAGGGGCGGGGAAAGAGGAAAGAGGAGAAAAAGGAGGGTGTCTGTCCTGTCCACAGCGAATCAATGGGGAGAATCTCCAGGACCTCCGGCGGCAGGCCGGACATGGGACGTGGTTTCTTAACTGGGCGCGACGCTGCCGCGGGGTCACTGGCTTGTCGCATTGCACGGTCCTCTCGGTCTCCCCCGTTTCTGATTGTACTATTGCCCTTGTGGTGTCGCGGCGAAAGTGGCTCCTCCGGACTTTTAGATCCTGTTCTGTCATCTCGTTGAGCTCTGTCACAATCCTCTCATTTTTGAAAACTCAATTTATTCTCACACTTTCCCCCCCCCCCCCCCCCCCCCCCCCCCCACCCCCCCCCCTAATTATGTATGTACACACACACACAACGCAACATTATGGTATCGCACTATTTTTATAGATGCTGATGAGTTTGTAGGAGAAGGAAGAAGAGGAATGGGAGGGTGACAATGCCGTTGATGATGATATTTAGGACGACGATGATCATTACCAACTAATTCCTGGAGCGAAAAGTGACTTTTTGTGAGATATTGTGTGCTTTGCCTTGCACGGTTTGGGACGTCTCGAATGGTCGTTACATATGTAAAGCCAATTTGCAGGATCAACAGTGAGTATGCGGATTGCACGGTATTCGGGGTGCAGTTCAGTGGCAGGAGACGCCTTGGGCGTGCTGGCTGCCGCCGGTCAAGGGCTGTCGTCCTATCTGGCGAGCGAATAGAGAGTGGGCGGGCGCGGGCGGGAGCGGGCGGGCGGCGCGCGGGCACGCGCGGGCGCGCGCGGGGCGGCCGCGGCGTGGGCGCGCGAGAGGGCGCGCGAGCGCGCGGCCGCGCGCTGCGCGCGCTCGCGCGCTTCGACGCGCGTCGTTGCGCTTCTCTGTCGCTCGCTCTCGCTCGCGCCGCGCGGTATCTTGCTCTGCTCTGTGCGCGCGCGCGCTCTCTCGAGCGCGCGCTCTCTCTCGCTCGCTCTCTCTCCGCTCTCTCTCTCTCTCGCGCTCTCTCTCGCTCCCCTCTTCTCCTCCTTCACTCCTCTTCCTCCTTTTCTCTTCTCTTTCCTCTTTCCCTCCCTCCCTCCAAACTACTCCCCTCCTCTCCACTCCCTCCCCTCCTCTCCCTCCTCCCCTGCTCTCTCCTCCCTCCCTCCCCTCTAGCCAAGATCTAGCCCCTCGCTCCAACTAGGAATCTCTCCGTTCGCACCCCCCCCCCCCCCCCCTTCGACTCGGGTGCAGAAATTCGATCTGTGATAAGGAGGACAGTTATTTTATAGGGGGGGGGGGTGAGG
Organism: Penaeus chinensis; assembly: GCF_019202785.1. Lineage (NCBI taxonomy): Eukaryota > Metazoa > Arthropoda > Malacostraca > Decapoda > Penaeidae > Penaeus > Penaeus chinensis. The sequence continues at coordinate 40,288,678 of NC_061830.1, forward strand.
TGGGGGGGAGTTAAGGGTTAAGGGGGGTGTGAGGTGAGGTGGTAGTGACTGTAACTTTGAAGTGGCAGTGAGCGGAATTAGTCCTTACCTCTTGGCCTTGGGAGAGAGTTAATAGCCGGAAAGTCTTATTAGAATGAAGGTAGAAGAAGAAGAAGAAGAAGAAGATGAGGATGTTGATGAGGAAGAAGAGGAAGAGGGGAGAAGAAGGAGGAGAAGGGAATGACGGGATGATGATGATGATGAAGCGAGGCAGGGAAGAATGGCGTTGTTTGTTTGTTTAGGATTGGTGGATGTAGTTGATTCCCTTCTTGATTATGCTGGTGTTTGCTGTTCACGTTCTGGTTCCCGTTTTTGTTATTGGTGGTATTCTTGTTTTTATCATCTTCGTCATCGCCTTCCTCACTAGCATCATCGGTATGATAACAATAATTGTTGTTGTTGTTGTTGTTGCTGTTAAGATTGTTATTGTTATCATTATTGTATTATTATTATCGACGTCACCACCATCATTATCATCATTGTCATTATTATTTTCAACAGTAGTATTACCATCGAATTATTATTATTTCATATATTAAATTCATTATCTTTCTTGTTATGATTTATGTCTCTGTGTCTTGAGTAAAGGATGTGTCTTTCGAAATACATATTTTTTGTGTACAGAGGAAATGCTTCAATATTTCCTCTTTCCGAATGTGGATCGAGTGTCAGGGAGGCGCGGCCAAAAATAAGATTTGATTTAAGTGAACGATATTTCAGGCGAGGTGACAGGGACTCCTTTTGGGCTGGAAGGAAAGGTCGATATCCGTCTCTCGCTCTTCTGTCTTTAAATTCTCATATTCAGAGACACTTGGGACACCTTAGACGGAGGGCCGGGCCGCTGCCTCGCAACTGTTAGTCGATCAGCTCGAACTGTCTCGCGAAGCAGGCAACGGTGTTTGGCTGACGGGCCCGAGGTGTCTCTGAATATGAGAGAAACGTCATAAGGAGAAAGTCGGAATTTTATGTACATGCACACGTACATGCACATACATATGCAGAAGCACATGTGCACGTACATTCACAAGCACACGTGCACGTAGGCAACCGCACAGTGAACACGCACATGCACACACGCATACACATATATATAAACATATAATCTTTTCGTGTGCGTACGTGTGCGTGTGCGCTGACAGCAAGCAGATTGTGAGAGGCTGGACAAACACACTGGAGAGAGGCAGGTAGGCGAGCTGGTAGGGTAGGGGCAAGGGGTAAGGGGTAGGGGCAAGGGGCAAGGGGCGAGGGGTAGGAGTTGGGACAGGGTTGGAGTAGGGTAAGGAAGGGGTAGAGGTTGGGAATAAGGGAAAAGAGAGAGTGGAAATGGGAGTTTGGGATAGGGAGGGGGCGAGGAGGGAGGAAGAGGAACCCCCCAAAAATCCGAAGAGGAGAATGAGGAAGAGCGAGAGTGAAAGCGAAAGAGAGAAAGAAAAGATAATGGGGGCAGGGGGGGAGGTAGATTTAAAGAAAAAGGGAAAGCGAAAAAAAAAGAGACAGGAAATGAGTCGACGTGACGCCGTGAAAGGAAGTTTGATAATCAAGCGCGCGGATGGAAGGCAAAAAAAGGCAGGCGGGCAAACAAGCAGACAAATAAGCAGAGAGAATAGCAGGGCTGCGCGGCCAGCAAGCAGAAGGGAAACGCACTCCTCCCGCCTGTGCATGACTTCGTTTCTCCGGAATGTCCGAGGGCGTGCATCGCCACCAGTGCCACGGCCTCGTCCCCGCCACGTGACACGGTGCCAGAAGAGCCGCAGAGGGCGCTGACTGAGAGGCAGACGGCCCCAAGGACTATATGAGACCTCCTATAGGCCTTGGGCGGACGCCTTCGCCCGCAGCCCGGGCGGGAGGCGGCGCGAGCGAGCAGAAGCCGCCGGCCTCATAACAGCGGGCGCTCTGTCACGCATGCAGCAGGTGACACTCGAGCAACAGCAGAGCGTAATGAGTTCCTATCATCCCCCTCCCCCCCATTTGCTTGCATGCCACCATTCCTCCCCCCAGCCCTCCCCAGCCCCTCCTCCTTCCTTCCTCCTGCTTCCCTCCCCGCTCGCTGGCATACCGTCCCTCCTTCCCCCCTCCCCCCTTCCATCCCTTCTCTACACCCCCGCCCAACCCTTCTTGCTTGACCCCCCCCCCCCCCGCCCAGTGCCCCATTCGAAGCAAGGCGTAAACATTCCGCTTGCATGCAGGCACGGGATGGCACGGCCGGATCTGATAAATACACACCATAATATTTTCCCAATAAACAAATATCATCCACATTGAGAACCAGGGGCCGGTGGCTAGGTAAATGGGCAAGTAGGGGAGTGGGTAGGTAAGTAGGTAGGTGGGTAAGTGGGTGGATGGGTGGGGAAGTGGTTGAGTGGGTGAGTGGCTAGTTAGTTATATTAGGCAGTTGGTTACTTGCCTAGTTTGGTGAATGAGTGAGTGGGAATGTGGGTAGGTAGGTAGGTAGGTACTGCGGGTGAGTGGGTAGGTTAGTAGGTAAGAAGGAAAGAAGAGAGAAGAGAGAAAAGAGAAAAGAAAGAGAGAAAGAGAGAAAGAGAGAAAGAGAGAAAGAGAAAAAGAGAGAGAAGAAACAAAGAGAAGG
>NC_061830.1:40301303-40303505 GCF_019202785.1 Penaeus chinensis
TATTGTTGTTGTGGTTATTTTTATTATTTCTATTATTATTATTATCATTGCCATTATCATCATTGTTGTTATCGTCATCATTATTGTTATCATTTATTATTATTATTATATTATTATTATTATTATTATTATTGTTATTATTTCTACTACTGCTGCTGGTGCTGTCACTGTTGTTGTTATTGTTATTATTATTATAATTGCTATTGTAGTTATCATTATTATTTTCATTATTATTAGAGGTTCATTCTTTATGATCATTTCGAGTGCCTGCCGTTGAGAGTTGCAAGTGATTGCAATTCAGTTGACCTTCTCCTTTGGCGTGGACGCTTTGCAGTCGTTAAATAGCATCGGTATCGAAGGCCTTGTTCATCAAAACTTCGTAATTACCTTATCAGCTCAACGCACCTGCGAGGGACGACCTTCAGAATTGATTTGTTTGGCGAATATCGTATTTGTTGTTGTTGTTCGGAGTATCTCTCGCGCTGGCAAGGAGTTAAGGTCATTATCCTCGTCTTGGTCTTGGTCTTTGGACTTTATTTGTTTTTGTTTTTGTATATATTTATTTTTATTTGTTGTTTGTTTGTTTGTTTGTTCTTGATGTTGGCTGTTTGTAATACAGGTGTTGGTTGAAGTTAGTATAATGGTGATAAAGCGGATAATGATGATGATAATGAAGACTGTGATAGTGATAAGGTGATAAAGATGGTAATGATAATGGGGATGATAATATTGATTATAATTTAATGTTGATGTTATTATTATTATTATTATTATTATTATTATTATTATTATTATTATTGTTATTATTGATAATAGTAGTTTTAGTGGTGCAGCTCTTATTCTTTTCAATTTATCGTCCGGAAGACACGCCTAGACAGTGAAACGAGTGCGCAGGTGGGCAGGGGGGCAGGTGGGCAGGTGGGCAGGTGGGCCCCGTGTCAGGCCAGGGACGCCCACCGCCACCCACCGTGTCGCACATAATGGCCCTCCCTGTCTCTCGCCCTGTTGCTTAGTCCGCTGTGACCTCCGGGTAATTGTCTGTCACCGGCGGGATTTTGGGAGGAGGAGGGAAGTGGAGCGGGTGGTGATAAAGTTGGAGGAGGAGGAGGAGGAGGAAGCGGAGATGGGTGGGGAGGTGGAGGGGGGAAGAGGAGGAGGTGGAGATGGGTGGGGAGGTGGAGGGGGGGAAGAGGAGGAGGTGGAGATGGGTGGGGAAAGGGAGTGGGTGAAGATATATCGGAAGAAGGAGGAAGTGAAGATGAATGGGGAGATAGAGTGGGTAGAGGTAAAAGGAGGAGGAGGAGGAGGAGGAAGTGAAGATGAGTGGGGAGATGGAATGGGTAAAATAAATCGGGAGAAGGAGGTGAAGCTGAATGAGGAGATTGGGTAGGTGGAGATAAAAGGAGGAGATGGAGGAAGTGAAGATGAATGAGGAGGTGGAGGTTAGGGCGTGGAGAGGGAGAAAGGGTGAGAGGAGAGAGGGAAGGAGGAAGAGGGAAGGAGGGAGAGAAGAGGGAGGGAGACAGAGATAAGGGAGTTGCGTGTGTGTTTGTGACGGAGAGTATGTCTCCGCCCACATGGGTGGACTAATTCGCTGTTCATTGTATGTGCGTACGCGTATAATGTCATTGTTTGCGTACGTGTCTGTTTCATGGCCGGCTGCATGTGCGTACGATCGCTTTATCCGTCCTAGATGTTCACAAGATTGCGATACAACCAGGATTACAAACACATGCACACGAACACGCACACGCATGCATGCACACGACACACGCACACGACACACGCACACGACACACGCACACACGCGCGCACACTCACTCACACTCACTCACACTCACACTCACACTCACACTCACACACTCGCACACATTCACTCACACACACATTCACACACACACACACACACACACACACACACACCACACACACACACACACACACACACACACACACACACACACACGAACGCAGGCCCACGCCAGTGCAAAAGAGGTTCGATGAGGCGATCGGAGAGGACGGGTAGTTGCAGCAGTAGCGAGTGCATTCTGAAGCAAGGTCATGTACCCCCCCCCCCCATTCCACCTCCTCCCTTTCTCCCCTCCCTCACCCTCCTTCGTCCCTTCCCCCTCCCCCATCATTCCTTTTCCCCTCCTCCCTTCCCCCCCCCCCCGTTTCTCCTCTCTTCTACTCTCCACCCCT
>NC_061830.1:40303605-40308605 GCF_019202785.1 Penaeus chinensis
CCACCCCCCTTCGTTATTCCCACTCCTCCTGACTTTCCTTCCTCCCTCTCTCTTCTGATCTTCTTTCCTCCCCCCCTCCTCTTCCTTCCAGCCCTCCCTCCCACTCCCCAACCCATTAAGTCTTAACCGCCTCCACCTCCTCCTGCTTTCCCCTTCCCCGTCCTCTTCCCCGTCCTCTTCCCCTTCCTCTTCCCCTTCCCTTTGCCCTCGCTTTCCTCTTCCGCCCCCCCCCCCACTTCCTCTCCCCCTCCCCCTCCCCCGAACCTGCAGCAAACCCCCATAAACGCAGTTTAGGTTTCTTCACCCGCCAAAGCCATCAAATGACCAAAATGTTAATGAGCAAGAAGAAAGAAAAAAGAAGAAAGAAAGAAAAAAAAGGAAAGAAAAAAAGGGGAAAAGAAAAGAAAGAAAAAAAAAAAGATAGAAAAGAAAATAATAATATTTTTATTAATAATAATAATAATAATAATAATAATAATAATAATAATAATAATGATAATAATAGTAACAATAATAATAAAAAAAAGAAGGAAAATAAGGATCACGAATCCGCTGTCACAAGCTTCCACTTTGAGAGCTTCCATCCACTGAACTTTCTGCAACATGACACAGATATACATTCCTCAGCCTAACATTGCACATGCATTTGACAAATTGCACTCTTCCTAAACCCGATATGCAAAACAGGAGGGAAATACCAGGTCGTAAGAACATCACGACAGAAAATCAGAAGAAGAAGAAGAAGATGACGAAGAAGATGATGAAGATGAGGCTGAATAAGAAAATGAAGAAGAAGAAGAAAAAGAAAAAGAAGAAGAAGAAAAAGAAGAAGAAGAAGAAGAGGTAGAAAAAAGAAGAAGAAATGCCGAATGTCTGACATCCGAATATAGACCTACCTCAAATCTATTAAGGAAAATAGAACTATGTGTATTTGTCGCACAAGCAGAAATAAACATATAAGCAAACTCGTATAAAAGAATGACATGTGACATATTACGGGGAGAAAGAGAGAGAGAGAGAGAGAGAGAGAGAGAGAGAGAGAGAGAGAGAGAGAGAGAGAGAGAGAGAGAGAGAGAGAGAGAGAGAGAGAGAGAGAGAGAGAGAGAGAGAGAGAGAGAGAGAGAGAGAGAGAGAGAGAGAGAGAGAGAGAGAGAGAGAGAGAGAGAGAGAGAGAGAGAGAGAGAGAGAGAGAGAGAGAGAGAGAGAGAGAGAGAGAGAGAGAGAGAGAGAGAGAGAGAGAGAGAGAGAGAGAGAGAGAGAGAGAGAGAGAGAGAGAGAGAGAGAGAGAGAGAGAGAGAGAGAGAGAGAGAGAGAGAGAGAGAGAGAGAGAGAGGGAGAGGAAGAGAAAAGAGAGGGACATATATCTCCCTTCCTTCAATTATATCTTTATCCTAATGCCCGTTGGCGCTCCTACATTTTGATAAAACCACATACCTACAAAAAAGAGGAAGAATGAAAGAATGAGAGAGAGAGAAAAAAAAAACAAGATAAGATTAACAGAAAAAGAGATAATGATAAGCAATATCTTGTTTATCTGATGATTTCATTTACGCCCCCCCCCCCCTTCCCCCCACAAAAAAACAACAAAAACATTCCACCTCCAAATTCACTTTCTTCTTCTTCTTCTTGTTCTTCTTCTTCTTGGATTCTTTCCTTCATTTCTTTCCTCTTTCCTTTCATTTTCTTTTTATCCGTTTCCTGTTCCCTCGGATCACTGCCCATTCCACTATGCACACTGAAGGCTTGTCATTTGACTTTTCTTTTATTGGCATTCCTCTTTTATTCCTTTTTTGTTTTGCTCATTTTCCATTTTCTTGTTTCGCTTTTCCTTACTGCTATTTTTTTCCTCCTCATCGCTTTGCTTATTCTTCACTTTTTTCAGTTTTATTATTGTAATTCTTTCCTCTTCTTCGTTTAGCTCATTTTCCATCATCTTTTCCCTTCTTCTTTCTTTTTTTCTACCTTTTTTTCCGTTTCCCTAATTTTCCATTTTTCCCCCTTCCTTACCGTTATTTCTTCGCTTTCTTATTTTCCCTTTTTTCATCGTCTAATTTACGCACAGCTGCATCTCATTTCCACTCTTCCCGATTTTCGGAGTTCTGTCACTACCATTATCATCATCACCATTAGCATCACCATCACCACCTCCGTCACCATTATTTACACCTCCGACGCTGTGACACTTCTTGCCAGCGCCCCCCTTCCTCCCCTCCCCATCCCCTCCCTCTCGTACCCCCCCCTATGGCATCACCATCATTTCACGTCATCACTACACGCGCTTCCGTTGGAGGGGGGGGGGGAAGGGGGGGAGGGAAGAAAGGAAGGCGAGATGGAGGGAGGCCTGGAGGTGGAGGGAGAAGGAGGGATTAGACCCCTCCACCGAAACTCCCTCCACCGCTTTCCTCGTGCCTAGCCCTCCACCTGGGCGAGGTGCCGAGGCATGGCATAATTCTCCCTTCCTTCCCCCCTTCCCACCCTCCCCTTCTTCCCCCCTGGGCCACCCCGCCGTCACATACCCCCCAGCGAGGCACCGGCGAAGCGCGTGGCACTGCTGTGGCCCTCACGCGAGCAAAGCACCAGCGAGACTGACGGGGTTCTCCTGTTCTCTCCCTCTCTCCCTCTCTCTCTCTCTCTCCGTCGCTCGCGCCCTCCCTCGCCCGGGCCTGCCAGCATGGGGGCGGGGGGCGGTAGACCGGGGAGGGGAGGGGAGGGGAGGGGAGGGGGCGCAGTTGCGGCGTTTGTGCGTGCGTAAGTCCGTGTTACGTTTGTGTGTGCGCTCGGTGTGCATGTTTGTGAGTGTGCGCGAGTGACAGGGGATAGGATGAATGAATATGGATTGAATAGGAGTGAGTGAGTGAGTGGGTGGGTGGGTGAGTGAGTGGTGGGTGAGTGAGTGAGTGAGTGAGTAAGTGAGTGAGTCGAGCGAGTGAGTGAGTGAGTCGAGTGAGTGAGTGAGTCGAGTGAGTGAGTGAGTGAGTCGAGTGAGTGAGTCGAGCGAGTGAGTGAGTCGAGCGAGTGAGTGAGTCGAGCGAGTGAGTGAGTCGAGCGAGTGAGTGAGTCGAGCGAGTGAGTCGAGCGATTGAGTGAGTCGAGCGAGTGAGTGAGTCGAGCGAGTGAGTGAGTCAAGCGAGTGAGTGAATGAGTCGAGCGAGTGAGTGAGTCGAGCGAGTGAGTGAGTCGAGCGAGTGAGTGAGTCGAGCGAGTGAGTGAGTCGAGCGAGTGAGTGAGTCGAGCGAGTGAGTGAGTCGAGCGAGTGAGTGAGTCGAGCGAGTGAGTGAGTCGAGCGAGTGAGTGAGTCGAGGGAGTGAGTGAGTCGAGCGAGTAAGTGAGTGAGTGAGTCGAGCGAGTGAGTCGAGCGAGTGAGTGAGTGAGTGAGTCGAGCGAGTGAGTGAGACGAGCGAGTGAGTGAGTAAGTGAGTGAGTCGAGTGAGTGAGTGAGTCGAGCGAGCGAGTAAGTGAGTCGAGCGAGTGAGTGAGTCGAGTGAGTGAGTCGAGCGAGTGAGTGAGTCGAGTGAGTCGAGCGAGTGAGTGAGTGAGTCGAGCGAGTGAGTAAGTGAGTCGAGCGAGTGAGTGAGTCGAGCGAGTGAGTGAGACGAGCGAGTGAGTCGAGCGAGTGAGTCGAGCAAGTGAGTGAGTCGAGCGAGTAAGTGAGTGAGTCGAGCGAGTGAGTGAGTGAGTCGAGAGAGTGAGTGAGTCGAGCGAGTGAGTCGAGCGAGTGAGTGAGTCGAGTGAGTGAGTCGAGCGAGTGAGTGAGTCGAGCGAGTGAGTCGAGTGAGTGAGTCGAGCGAGTGAGTCGAGTGAGTGAGTCGAGTGAGTGAGTCGAGCGAGTGAGTGAGTCGAGTGAGTGAGTCGAGCGAGTGAGTGAGTGAGTCGAGCGAGTGAGTGAGTCGAGCGAGTGAGTGAGTCGAGTGAGTGAGTCGAGCGAGTGAGTGAGTGAGTCGAGCGAGTGAGTCGAGCGAGTGAGGTGAGTCGAGCGAGTGAGTCGAGCGAGTGAGTGAGTCGAGCGAGTGAGTCGAGCGAGTGAGTGAGTCGAGCGAGTGAGTCGAGCGAGTGAGTGAGTGAGTCGAGCGAGTGAGTCGAGCGAGTGAGTCGAGCGAGTAAGTGAGTGAGTCGAGCGAGTAAGTGAGTGAGTCGAGCGAGTAAGTGAGTGAGTCGAGCGAGTAAGTGAGTGAGTCGAGCGAGTGAGTGAGTGAGTCGAGCGAGTGAGTGAGTCGAGCGAGTGAGTGGAGCTAGTGAGTGAGTCGAGTGAGTGAGTCGAGCGAGTAAGTGAGTGAGTCGAGCGAGTGAGTGAGTCGAGCGAGTGAGTGAGTCGAGCGAGTGAGTCGAGCGAGTGAGTGAGTCGAGCGAGTGAGTCGAGCGAGTGAGTGAGTCGAGCGAGTGAGTGAGTCGAGTGAGTGAGTCGAGCGAGTAAGTGAGTGACTCGAGCGAGTGAGTGAGTGAGTCGAGCGAGTGAGTGAGTGAGTCGAGCGAGTGAGTGAGTCGAGCGAGTAAGTGAGTGAGTCGAGCGAGTGAGTGAGTGAGTCGAGCGAGTGAGTGAGTCGAGCGAGTGAGTGAGTCGAGCGAGTGAGTCGAGCGAGTGAGCGAGTGAGTGAGTCGAGCGAGTGAGTCGAGCGAGTGAGTGAGTCGAGCGAGTGAGTGAGTGAGTCGAGCGAGTGAGTGAGTCGAGCGAGTGAGTGAGTGAGTCGAGCGAGTGAGTGAGTGAGTCGAGCGAGTGAGTGAGTGAGTCGAGCGAGTGAGTGAGTGAGTCGAGCGAGTGAGTGAGTGAGTCGAGCGAGTGAGTGAGTGAGTGAGTCGAGCGAGTGAGTGAGTCGAGCGAGTGAGTGAGTCGAGCGAGTGAGTGAGTCGAGCGAGTGAGTGAGTCGAGCGAGTGAGTGAGTCGAGCGAGTGAGTGAGTCGAGCGAGTGCGTGAGTCGAGCGAGTGAGTGAGTGAGTGAGTCGAGCGAGTGAGTAACTAAATGGCGAGCATCAGGTCGAGAGGGTGATTGTTGCAATGGGCGGGA
>NC_061830.1:40311105-40338605 GCF_019202785.1 Penaeus chinensis
TCTCTTCTCTTCTCTTCTCTTCTCTTCTCTTCTCTTCTCTTCTCTCCTCACCCCCACCCCCGCCCCTACCCCGCCCACCTCTCCCTTCTCCCTCCTAACCCACCCCTGCCTCTCCTACCCCCCACCCCACCCACCCCCCCGCGGAGTCACGCACCAAAGAGGTGGATAAGTACAGCAAGCACACACAAACAAACACATCCGCGCGCGCCCCAGTTCGATAGCCTGCCGAGGGATGACACCTTAAGTGCCACGCATATTACGTGCCTTGGGGGAGGGGAGGGGAGAGGGGAGAGGGGAGCGAGGGATGGAGAGAGGGGACAAGGGGTGGGGAGAGGGGAGTGAGGGGTGGAGAGAAAAGAGACGAGGGGTGGGGAGAGCGTGGCAAGGGGGTTGGGAGAGGGCAGAGAGAGGGACGAAGGGAGGGGGAGAGGGAAGAGAGAGGGTTGGGGAGAGGGGACAAGGGGTAGGGTGAGACGAGCGAGGGGTGGGGAGGGGAGGAGGGAAGGAAAGAGATAGAATAAGGCGAAGCGTTTGCTGAGGGAGGGGGAGGGAGGAAGGAGAGGAGGTGGAAGGAAGAAAGAGGACGAGTGCGAGGCTGGGAGGAGGAGGAGGAGGAGGAGGAGGAGGAGGAGGAGGAGGAGGAGGAGGAGGAGGAGGAGGAGGAGGAGGAGGAGGAGGAAGAGGAGGAGGAGAAGGAGGAGGAGGAAGAGAAGGAGGAGGTGGAGGAGGAGGAGGAGGAGGAGGAGGAGGAGGAGGAGGAGGAGGAGGAGAAGGAGAAGGAGAAGGAGTAGGAGTAGGAGTAGGAGTAGGAGGAGGAGGGGGAGGAGGAGGAGGAGAAGGAGGAGAAGGAGGAGGAAGAGGAGGAGAAAAAAAGTGTGAATAGTTAAAGGTAGAGGAAGGGAGGAAAAAACAGGTGGAGGGCACCGCCGACGGGAAAAAAATATATTTGAGATTACAGGAAACGAGAAAATACAGATGAGGTGAAAAGAATCCAACGACAGAGAGAAAGAAAGAATGAGAGGCAAAGGACGAGAGTAAAAGAGACAGAGAGACAGAGAGAAAGAAAGATGAAGAGGTCGAGAAGAGGGAGAGAGGGAAAGAAAGGGGGTGAGAGAAGGAGAAATGGAAGGAGAGGGATAGGGAAAGGGAGAAAGTAAGTAAGAGGGAGAAGAAGGGAAGATAAGGAGAGGAATAGGAAGAGAGGGAGGGGAGAGAGACGGGGAGAGGAAGCTGAGAGTGATGGAGAGCGAGAACAAGAGGAAAAGGGGAAAGGAAGAGAGGGAGAAGGGGGGGAGGGAAAGCGAGATGAGGAGGGAGAGGGAAAGAGACACGAAGAGGGAGAGGGAAAGAGACACGAAGAGGGACGGGGAAAGAGGAAGAGGAATGAAGAGGAAGGGGGAATAGACGATAAGACAACAAACCCATCGCTTCCCAACCATCTTTCCTCGTCCACTTCATCTTACCTTGAAATCCTTCAACTCTTAAAAAGTTTCAACCCTCAAACTCTCCAACTCTCCAACAATCCTCCCCTCCGTCCTTCTGTCTCTCTCTTTTCTCTCCTCCTCACACCCTCTCCCCACTCCCTCTCTACCTTTCCCCTTCTCCCTCTCTCTCTCTCCCTCTTCACTCTCCACTCTTCTCCTTTTCCCCATACCCTCTCCTCCTCCCACTCCCTCTCCCTCTTTCCTCTTCTCCCTCTCCACCTCTCCTCTCCTCCCTCTCCCCTCTCCCTCCTTCCCTCTCCCTTCTTCCCTCTCCCCTCTCCCTTCTTCCCTCTCCTCCCTCTCCCCTCTCCCTTCTTACCTCTCCTCCCTCTCCCCTCTCCTCCCTCTCCCCTCTCCCTTCTTCCCTCTCCCTCCCTCTCCCTTCTTCCCTCTCCCGCCTTCCCTCTCCCCTCTCCCTTCTTCCCTCTCCTCCCTCTCCCCTCTCCCTTCTTCCCTCTCCTCCCTCTCCCTTCTTCCCTCTCCCCTCTCCCTTCTTCCCTCTCCTCCCTCTCCCCTCTCCCTTCTTCCCTCTCCTCCCTCTCCCCTCTCCCTTCTTCCCTCTCCTCCCTCTCCCCTCTCCCTTCTTCCCTCTCCTCCCTCTCCCCTCTCCTTTCTTCCCTCTCCTCCCTCTCCCCTAATTTCGCATTCATCGGTGCGTTCGCGTGCCCTCTCTCTCTCCATATTCAATAATCCGCGCTTGCCATCTTTGTCTTCGCCCTGGGACCCGGGAGGCCGTTCTTCCTCTCGCCCCCCCCCCTGTCCCTCCCCGTCCCCCTCCCCTCGCGTCTGCCCCCCCCTCCCCCTCCTCTCTTTCTCTTTATGCTTTCCGCTGCCTTTTATCTTCTTTTTTTTCTGCTTTCTACCTTCCACTTTCCATATATCTCTTTCTCATTCCTCTCCTTTCTTTGACAATTGTCCGTGTTTTTTTCTAATCTTCTTTCCTTCACTTTCTCTTTTTTTTATTTTCTTTTTTTTATTGTTATTTAACAGTTTTTGTGCAGGTTTCTTTGGCATGTTTGTTTTTACCTTCTTTTTTTTCAATCTCATATGGTTAGTTTGTCCTTTTTACTTTCATAATTTCATTCTTCTCTTAATCTTCTGTCTTCCCCCATTTTCTTCCACTTGTTTTTTTTTTTTTTTTTCCCCGCGCTTCTCTCCTTCGTTCCCTCTTCCTTCTTCCTTATTACGAACCCCCTCATTCCGCACAAGGCCTCCTCGCCCTCGAAAATGACCTCCTCGTTACGCCTCGTTCCCATAAAGCTTCATTATCCTCATCTCATAACACATTATCGTTCCCTCGTCACGTCCCCTCAGTAACCTTCTGACGTACAGCGACCCTCACCAACCGCCACCTAATGACATCGCCGCCTCGTCTCTCCCCCCGTGGCATCCCTCCCCCGTGGCATTCCTCCCCCCGAGGCATCCCTCCCCCCGTGGCATCCCTCCCCCCGCGGCATCCCTCCCCCCGCGGCATCCCTCCCCCCGTGGCATCCCTCCCCCCGTGGCATCCCTCCCCCCGTGGCATCCCTCCCCCCGTGGCATCCCTCCCCCTCGTGGCATCCCTCCCCCTCGTGGCATCCCTCCCCCCGTGGCATCCCTCCCCCTCGTGGCATCCCTCCCCCCGTGGCATCCCTCCCCCCGTGGCGTCCCTCCCCCCGAGGCATCCCTCCCCCCGTGGCATCCCTCCCCCCGTGGCATCCCTTCCCTCGTGGCATCCCTCCCCCCGTGGCACCCCTCCCCCCGTGGCCTCCCTCCCCTCGTGGCATCCCTCCCCCCGTGGCACCCCTCCCCCCGTGGCATCCCTTCCCTCGTGGCATCCCTCCCCCCGTGGCATCCCTCCTCCCGCGGCATCCCTCCCCCCGTGGCATCCCTCCCCCCGTGGCATCCCTCCCCCTCGTGGCATCCCTCCTCCCGTGGCATCCCTCCCCCCGTGGCGTCCCTCCCCCCGAGGCATCCCTCCCCCCGTGGCATCCCTCCCCCCGTGGCATCCCTTCCCTCGTGGCATCCCTCCCCCCGTGGCATCCCTCCCCCCGTGGCATCCCTTCCCCTCGTGGCATCCCTCCCCCCGTGGCATCCCTACCCTCGTGGCATCCCTCCCCCCGTGGCATCCCTCCCCCCCGTGGCATCCCTCCCCCCGTGGCATCCCTCCCCCCGTGGCATCCCTCCCTCCCGTGGCATCCCTCCCCCCGTGGCGTCCCTCCCCCCCGAGGCATCCCTCCCCCCGTGGCATCCCTCCCCCCGTGGCATCCCTCCCCCCGTGGCATCCCTCCCCCGTGGCATCCCTCCCCCCGTGGCATCCCTCCCCCCGTGGCATCCCTCCCCCCGTGGCATCCCTCCCCCCGTGGCATCCCTCCCCCCGTGGCATCCCTCCCCCCGTGGCATCCCTCCCCCCGTGGCATCCCTCCCCCCGTGGCATCCCTCCCCCCCGTGGCATCCCTCCCCCCGTGGCATCCCTCCCCCCGTGGCATCCCTCCCCCCGTGGCATCCCTCCCCCCGTGGCATCCCTCCCCCCGTGGCATCCCTCCCCCCGTGGCATCCCTCCCCCCGTGGCATCCCTCCCCCCGTGGCATCCCTCCCCCCGTGGCATCCCTCCCCCCGTGGCATCCCTCCCCCCGTGGCATCCCTCCCCCCGTGGCATCCCTCCCCCCGTGGCATCCCTCCCCCCGTGGCATCCCTCCCCCCGTGGCATCCCTCCCCCCGTGGCATCCCTCCCCCTCGTGGCATCCCTCCCCCCGTGGCATCCCTCCCCCCGTGGCATCCCTCCCCCCGTGGCATCCCTCCCCCCCGTGGCATCCCTCCCCCCGTGGCATCCCTCCCCCCGTGGCATCCCTCCCCCCGTGGCATCCCTCCCCCCGTGGCATCCCTCCCCCTCGTGGCATCCCTCCCCCCGTGGCATCCCTCCCCCCGTGGCATCCCTCCCCCCGTGGCATCCCTCCCCCCGTGGCATCCCTCCCCCCGTGGCATCCCTCCCCCCGTGGCATCCCTCCCCCCGTGGCATCCCTCCCCCCGTGGCATCCCTCCCCCCGTGGCATCCCTCCCCCCGTGGCATCCCTCCCCCCGTGGCATCCCTCCCCCCGTGGCATCCCTCCCCCCGTGGCATCCCTCCACCCGTGGCATCCTCCCCCCGTGGCATCCCTCCCATCGTGGCATCCCTCCACCCGTGGCACCCCTCCCCCCGTGGCATCCCTCCCCCCGTGGCATCCCTCCCCCCGTGGCATCCCTTCCCTCGTGGCATCCCTCCCCCCGTGGCATCCCTCCCCCCGTGGCATCCCTCCCCCCGTGGCACCCCTCCCCCCGTGGCATCCCTCCCCCCGTGGCATCCCTTCCCCCGTGGCATCCCTCCCCCCGTGGCATCCCTCCCCCCGTGGCATCCCTTCCCTCGTGGCATCCCTCCCCCGTGGCATCCCTCCCCCCGTGGCATCCCTCCCCCCGTGGCATCCCTCCCCCCGTGGCATCCCTCCCCCCGTGGCACCCTCCCCACGTGGCATCCCTCCCCCCGTGGCATCCCTCCCCCCGTGGCATCCCTCCCTCGTGGCATCCCTCCCCCTCGTGGCATCCCTCCCCCTCGTGGCATCCCCCCCCCTCGTGGCATCCCTCCCCCTCGTGGCATCCCTCCCCCTCGTGGCATCCCTCCCCCTCGTGGCATCCCTCCCCCCCCGTGGCATCCCTCCCCCCGTGGCGTCCCTCCCCCTCGTGGCATCCCTCCCCCCTCGTGGCATCCCCTCCCCCCGTGGCATCCCCTCCCCCCCATGGCATCCCTCCCCCTCGTGGCATCCCTCCCCCCGTGGCATCCCTCCCGTCGACTGCTTCACGGCCTCCCCTCAACTCACACGCCCGCGAGGACCAACTGGCAAATTTACCTTGTTCTTCTGGGCCTTCCAACTCGCATCGTTTTCTCTCTCTCTCTCTCTCTCTCTCTCTTTCTTTCTTTCTTTCTTTCTTTCTTTCTTTCTTTCTTTCTTTCTTTCTTTCTTTCTTTCTTTCTCTCTCTCTCTCTCTCTCTCTCTCTCTCTCTCTCTCTCTCTCTCCGTTTTCTTCTTCGCTCTTTCCCTTTTCATAATTCTTCTCGCTGCCTTCGCCTTGCTCCCATAAGCTCCTCGCTATTCACGCACATTTGCTTCCGCCTTGCATAGTAAATGCTCCTTACTCTTCTCCCTCCCTCATAATTGCCTCTTTTATCTTCTGCATCTCCCCCACCTCCTCTCTCTCCCCCACCTCCTCTCTCTCCCCCACCTCCTCTCTCTCCCCCACCTCCTCTCTCTTCCCCACCTCCTCTCTCTCCCCCACCTCCTCTCTCTCTTCCCCACCTCCTCTCTCTCCCCCACCTCCTCTTTCTCCTCCTCCCAACAGAATTACAACTGGACAACCTCGTCATCGTAACTTTCCTACGCATATCATACTTGCCTCCTGCTGCACCTCCTACCCTAACTCCCCCCTACTTTTACTCCCCTCGTTCTCCCCACCGCCCCCCCACACCCTCACCGATCCCCCCCTACCCTCCCTTCCCTTCAAACCACCTGTGTTGAAAATAGGCCTACCGGGACTGCCCTCTTCTTGGCACCTGTGTAGTGCCGCCGCCGAACCCTCTACCTGGCACCTCTCGCCCATGACCTTCCCGTCTTCCCTACGTCCCGTCATCCCCTATTACCCCCCTCCCCCTCTTCTCTTTCTTCTCACGTAAATACTTCCTCCCTTCACCCCCCCCCCCCCCCCCCCGGTTGAGCCTTCCTTCCCTCCTGGCAAGCCTCTCTTTATCCAAGCGCTTAAGGAGAGACTTCGCCTATTATGGCACCCCCCCCCCCCCACGCCCCCGCCATCTCCTTCCCCACAAGTAAAAACTAAATCTTCTTACTTTATTAGGCAATAAAGCACTGAATCATCTGGTATTCACAGTATCTTATACTATTCCCCCTACCTTACTATAGTTGAGCACCACTGCAGCGTTCTTAGACTTCGGCACCACACTATTACACTGTAACACCCCGTCCTGAATAGCAGTAAAGCACGACGTTAATATCATTCCTATCTTAATACCATATATTGCAACATAACAGAATCTTAAATCTGATTACAGCAACACATCTTCGCATTCCCTAAAACTCTACCAAGATCTTGCACTCAACAACAGCACCTGCACTGTAATGGTACCTAACGCAATCTGGGAACCCTTACTACTGCATAATTTCTTGAACCTCACCGCTATCTCTTTACGAGCCATATTTTCCGAAAGCCAACAACAATCCCATAAAGCAACAGTAATTCTGAAGCCCCTTTCCCCGGCATAGCATCAATACGGCAAGTCTCTTCCTTCACAACACTACTTCCCCGGGATTTTCCTCTGTTTATGTTCCCCCTTCACACTGCCCTTTTTAGCCCAACAATTTGACACAACCAAATTTACAATTCTTACCAATGGCACTATTTCCATGTCAGTGCCTTCTTTTCTTTTCTCTTTTTTTCTGTCCCTTTTGCTTGAACCATTACACTTCAGTCATAGGCCACCTGACACATTAATTTCCTAATTCAATTTTTACGCTTACAAGGTATTTCTATGTCATGGGTTCTGAACTTCATAAATGTCCCTCATTCACATTCTCATTCATCCTTCCAAATGGTATTCCTTCTTCTTGGTAAAGAAAAAACAAGAAATTTCAAACTGGCATTTTCCTTCGTTTTTTATTTTTTGTAAAACTGGAAAACCCCAAAGAAGAAGAAAGAAAAATATGCCTCATTTCAAACTTACCTTATCGGAGTCTGTATTCGAGGACGAGTATGATGCCAAAGAGTTGCGGTCTGTGTTTTCCGCACTCTCGTCGATGGATTCCTCCAAGTCCCTGTAATGAAGGAGGTGGGCTCATTAAATCTAACATACATGTTGAAAATTTTATTTTTTTATGAAAAAGTGACCCATGCGACTAACACACATGTTGAAAGTTTTTTTTTTTTTTAAGATAATGAGAGACACATCTGATTTAGTTTAAAGTGCATACCTACAATACCATCAAATATGCTTATACAGTACTTTTATCCTGGACTACACTAAATATGTGTATATACATAAAATTTGACATACACCAACAATCATCATTATTTTGTCTCCATCTTGTACAACCCAAATATTCATCTGGCAAGTACCAGACAACCACAAAACAAACAAATCTATGTTGATCCCTTACGAACACAAGCAAAAAAAATAAATACATACCTGCTGGCTCGGTTTTGCTTTGGTGTCTTGGCCGGTGACTTTGCAGGAGTTAGGGGGAGAGCTGAGCTGAGGTAAGTTTCCTGTATCACTTCTCTCAGCTTCCTCACCCACGTCTGTTTCACTTCCAGGGTGTTGGCTCGCAGAATCATCTGAGTGGAAATTATAAGAGGAAATGCTGGTTAAGACTCCTCAGTAAATGTACTTGTCATTTCTCATTAATATTATCCGGCTTTATCATCATACAGGCAAGTACAACATTGCTAAATATATTTCTTCACTTTGCATAGAGCTCTGTGTGATTGGTTCAAAATTATATTACTCAACACAGAGGTAATACAATACAATATCATTAGTTCCTAACTAGTCCTGCTCATATAAAAAAAAATCTTTTTCATCACCCCTATTACTTATTACTCTCATATGTATGCATTGCATAGTCACAAATAATGGCAACACATGAGCTGTGAATACAATGACGAAATCTAGTTTTCACCTTTCCCAATACATTTTGATGATGTTCTGTTTACATTGATGATGTTCTGTTTGTGGTACATATAATAGGTTTAAAGTCTCTCAAAATAAGTAACAAATATCAAATAAGACAATGAGAAAAAGTGATAAAATATACACACCTTGCCATCACTAACTCCTGTGCGAGCTGTCCACACAGCAAATTTACACTCGTCCCCTTCAATGTGCTCTGTTACACCCAGCTCAGATGTAACCAGTCGCTGTTTATATGCATATTTGGTCTTGTTGCCACTAGGATCACGAACTTCTTTGCAGAATAACAGGTACAAGTCGAAGAGGAAAATGTGCCGCTCTCGACCCTTTCTGATAAGCTGGCGAGGGTCCCACACCTGAAGGGAACATAAATAATTGGGAATGAATCACTCAACAATGATAAAAACTATAATTATAAAACCTCCTCAAGTAAGTAACAGATGATGTAGACCAAAAGGTTTGCAACATTCAAATCATAGATATTTCTATCCTCAAAAGTAATTCCTACCTGGAAGGTATCTTGCAGAATGACTTCTCCCAAGGAGTCTGTTGGAACATCACAGCCATCAAGCATGGATAAGTGGAGGGCATCATTAGCCTTCTTTGGAACATTTTGCATAACTTCTAAACCGTCTTTGATTTCCCCTTGGTTTTCATCTTCACAACACGAGAGTAATTCTTTCAATAAAAGTTGATACTTGGTGATGCGCTGAACTGGCTTGATCAGGTACGCAGGAATGGGGTGTTCAACATTGTGCTTGCGTTGAACTTCTTCATAGAAGGTCCCGGCATGGCTGACTAGCATGCGATTGGACTCTGGCTGTGCCTTGCAGTATTTCACATAAATGTCGAACTGAGGGGCCCAAGTCACAAAGCAATGGCCAACATCCTCTGGCATGCATTGATACTTCTCAATCTCTTGGAGGAATATGTTCTTGTGGAATTGTAGGATCTCCTCCATATTGCAGAAGATGATGCTATCTTTGCCCTGAAGCCCACTTGGGGCAGAGGGTTGTCGTGTCTCAAAGAGGTATGTCTTTGTACATACTTCCAGATCTTTGACATACACTCTTTCTGTCTGCAACAATTCCCTCATTATGAGTTCCTTCTTTCTAGCAGATTTACGTTTTTCCTCACTCATTTCCTTATTTGCCACAGTAACAACTGCATGAACTTTGTTTTCAAGAGAAGGATCACTGTGACGATCTAAGGAAAGAGAGGCTTTACTATCCTCACTCTGGATTCCTAATCTGCTCTCTAGCTGCATGCGGTACTTATCCATGCGACCTGAGAAGTTCTTGTAGGCCTGATCAACACGAGCAACCCAGTCTTTGATGGCTGCTGCATGTGCATGGCCTTTCTCAACCAAGGAGTCAGCCAGGAGCAACAGTAATTTTACACGTTCCCTTGTGTCCTTCGCTGTTCCTTTGAATTCATTATGTTCTTTCAAAATCTTTTCCGTGTCCTCTTTGGTTTCTCCTAGGCTTGTGTGAGTGGACAGGTACATTTCTCCTGTCTCCATTATCCAGTCTAATGCTTGCTTGGCTGATCCCTCAAATAATACATACTGCTGGCACTGGTCCAGTTTCTTCTTCTTCTGGGTCCAGTGGTCAAGCACCTTGTTCTCTTGAGCCATGAGATTCTCTAGAATGCCTCTTACTTTAGCCTCTGGCCCTCGTAATCCCACATCACCCTTCATACTGTAATAATGCTGAGATCGGTTGGCGTACTTCAGGAAGGTCTCGGCGGTTCGCCTGGCCAGGGTGCAAGCTTTAAGGAAGCCTTCCTTCTGCTCCTGATGCTTATTTATGATAAGTGAGATTCCGGCGGCCCGGTCTGAGCCCGCCTGCCCTCCCTGGCCAGTCCCCTGCTGCTGCTGGTCCTGTTGTTTATCCCCCTGACTGACACTGGTGCCTGGCGGAGGCACTTCCTTCTGACACCAGTCCTCGTCGCGGCGGTAGTCTCTTTCAAGGCTTTCCAGTACAGAGCATACTTGCTCAGCTGTCTTATAAAATGTGATTGATGCCTGGACTAGCTTGTACCTGCAAATACAAAAATGCATATTTTGTTCTTCAAAAGACATAGTGAATCAGTCTCAGAATCCAAAGATAAATTCATGCAAAAAAATAATGCTTGAATCATACCACTTACAAGTAGATACAATGTTCTTTTTTACCCTCCCTCCAGATTATCAATTAAGCACCCATTTCTTTCATCTGTACATCATTTCCTGAATGACAATACTGACCTATCCTCAGCACAAGTAACAAGCTTTTCCCATCTCTTTGTGACATTAGATTCTATTTCCATGACTTGTTCTGGACTGTAGTGCTTAGCCATAAGAAGAGCTGAAGAACGTTGCCGAGTCTGCACCGCTGCAGCATGGGTTTTTTCTATGGCAACCTGTGAATACATTCCAAGAAAAAATTTGGGTTATATTCTATTTCCTTCAAGAAGCATAATGTATCAACACTGACATTCATCAAAAGTAGAAGAAATCAGTAAGCATGAACTCAAACAAAGCTCACACACATTCAGCATTTTGTTTCAACTTACCTGGAACTGCTCATGGTCATGAGATAATGCATTTGACTCAGCAAGAGAGCTTGGAATGGTGAAACTTGCTGCCAGTACAGCCTCTCCATTCCTTATCCAGCTTATCACCTAAGGAAAAAGTTACACATCTTTTAAAAATGAGCTATATATTAATATTACTATAAAAACTACCACACTACAACACATCCCAAGTCTTGCCAACAAAAATTATAAAAGCATATATCAAAATAAACACCCAAGTGCTGTACATCAGGAAAGAAAAACACTTAAAACTGTAAATCCCTGCAGCACACAAAAAGGTCTACCTGGTTAGCTTCATTTTCAAACTGCAGCAAGTGAATGCACTGCTCCAGCTTGACCCTCTTCATGTCTACCAGCACTTCCACATCCATCTGCCGTTCTCTGATGCACTCTAAGAGCATGGAGACCTTGGTAGTGCCATCAGACTCAGCATCAGCACGAATCTGGATGCCTGATGTCTCCAGCAACTGTGGATATTAATATCATATATAGGACATGTACAAAAGAGTGGCAAATACCAGAATTTATTAACTTACAAAATTACATACTAATTTAATATACAAAACCCTTTGGCTTTTCTTTTACTGTTTGCTCAAAATGCTAAACATAATTATCAAAATCTGAATTATTGAATGTTCACACATACCCACATGTGGATATCTTCTACACTTAAAATCACAGAAACAAATTACAATACAGATTTAACCAATTCACACTAGGATTTCTCCACAGCATACTATGCCACACATCAAGCACCGAGTGCAGTCAGCCATTCACGCATGGGAAATATATATATATTTACCTGCTTCTGGCCATGACATATATGATTTTTAGGAAGTGAGGCTAAAAAGAGACTTTCAGCCTACTTTCGCAGTCAGAGCTATACAAATTATTTAGCCCAACACTTAGAACAAGCTAAACCACACATGGCATGAATACTTGCCACCTGGCATTTGAGCCCAATATGCCATGAAGCGATTAGAAGTCCCACAATGTGAAAGGGTTAAATCCTTTTTTTTATATACACAAGTAAATATTACAGTAAGAACTTACTTGTAAAAGTTCCTGACCACTCTGCATGACCTGGTAAGTGCCATTTTGCATGTGTGATGTGGAGTCATTGTGCAGGACAAGCATTTGTTCAGCTTCGGTGATGTCTCGCCCAAACTCTGTGTTCTGAAGTTCCTCAGCCCACAAGTCTAACTGGCTTAGTAGCTGATGGAAAGTACATTCTTATGATGAAAATGGAAACTCATCATCTTCCTAATGCAATCAAATTTTTAAAAACATATAGCGCATCTAATACATCATCTAAATGAGAAGTTTATCAGAATATCCTTATTTCAAGTGGGTTTACCACTTTCTATATTTTGGCTTTCATGCTCTTTATTTCTTCAACAGCTAAACCTCCCACAAAAATATCGCAATCTTATTTTTCTGTTTTGGTTTTCCTTTTTAAGAAGTAAACAATCTTGAGTCTATATCTAAAGAAAGGAAGAGGAAGAAGATGAAGAAGAAGAAGAAGAAGAAAAAAAAAGACCCTGTTCCTCACCTCCACAGCATCTCTCTGGAACAGTCTCAGTTGAAGCAAGAGATCAAGGCGGAGCTTCCGAGTGGCCCAAAGGCTTTCTAATTCATCTCGTTTCTTGACTAGTCGCTCAAGGGCTTCCTCTACCCCCTCTACAGAGCCACATCCTGAGTCGGCAGTTACAGTTGCTGACCTGTTGAAGACAAGAAATTGTCTTGATGTATAGACATGCATATATGACTGATCAAGGATATGCATAAAATCATACATATGCAATTACATTAAAGAAAAAAAAAACAAAAAAAAAAGGAAAAACAACCAAAATGCCATACCTGAGTTCATTTAGAAGCCCCTCTCCCTCATGAGTAGTTGAGACACATGCATCCAGGGTGGAGTCTTGCTGTGTGGTCATCTGGGCCAACATTCTTTCAGAAGCCTCCACCGAATCTGCAGCCTCGTCAACACCTTCTTCACTCTCTAGTTCTGTACTCAGCTCCTCCAGCCATGATAAAAGCTGTCAATGTGTTAAATCATTAGTCATAATTTTTTTTGTGAATACCCAATCTATACAGCTTGATAAATGGTTTGCTATCACACTGATGGAGAAGGTGAAGGCACTGATCTATAGATGATCTAACAACCCAATGCTATAAGGTCTAGATATATTTTCATGGCAATATAAGAACACAGTACAATTACAAAAAGCAATTTCACATAAAAATTAACCGCTGTAGCTGAAAACAACAACTATCATAGACCTTTATTCAATCAAGACAAAACTCCCTATCTGCAAATCAGGGTTAGTCTTACAGATACATAATATAAATGACTAATTGAAGCAGGACTAACGCTCACCTCCTTCTCATGAGTATAAAACAAGACAGCCATGTTGAGCAGCCGATGTCGCTGCTGGACCCTTGCTGCAAAGCTGGCAATGTGTGAGTCAAGTGTTTGGGCCACACTATATATCTCTTCTGGATTGCATTCTCCTGTATGTGCAAGCTCTTCTGCTGCTTGCAACAATTTCTCTGCATTTGTGTAAGTATTCTGAAAAAAAAAAGAGAGATGTTAATGACTACATCCATCCTGATGGACAACGAAACATCAAAGGATTACAATCTACAGAGATTAATCTTCAGTACTAAACTGAAGATAATCTAGTTCCATAACGTCTGAATAAAATTTTACCTGGGCAACGTTTTCGAAGTGCTCATGACTCTTCTGATACATTCTGGCTTTTGCAATATTACGTCCAATTCCAGGGTTTTTCCGCAAGAATACCTCACCATGGGTCTGCAGCCAATCCAGCACCTAGGAAGAAGAGTGAGAGAGGATGTGTTAAAATCGACTATTATGCAAAAATTGGTCTGCATATCCATCACACTTCCAACATCCTTGGTTTCATGTATACATAAATAATTTAATGATTGAGCTCTACTTTTACTTACTATGGCCTGTCACAATAATCAATTCTCAACAAAATTTCCCTTACACTGAAGAAAAGGAAAAAGAAGATAAAAACAACTTCTTCCCTTCAATCACTTCTCACACACCTGCTTGACATCTTCCTGAAACAGCCTGAGTGCCAATCTTTGGTGGAGCTTGAGCTTCTTGGCTGACCACCTCTGCTCCACAGCTCGGTGGTGTGCCAAGATTTCATGAATGACCGCCAGGACATGACTAGCACCTTCAGAGTAATCAGCGGCTGGATTTCCACTTGTTCCTGGGCCACGTTGCTGCTGTGGACCCCCTCGATACACCACCTTGCCGTCAGGCGTCACCTGTTTTGAAGGGAATGGGGACATGCTATTTTTTTCTTCTCTTTGCTATCACAGGCAGTATTTATTTGAGTATGCTTTCACACACAAAAAGCTCAAAAGCATTATGAATTTATATCCTAAGCAAGTGAGAAGCACTGTGAATGATATATCATAAGTGTCCAACCATAAATAAAGTAAGCATTACGTGCACAAGGCAAAGTATGAATTCTAAATGTCTTGAATAACATAACTGTTAGAGTGAATATTTAAAACAATTTCTGATTTCAAAGTCTAATATCAAATGGTTTTCTGGACAAAATACCCACCAACCCTGACATTTTCTAAAAGTACATTCTTCTTTTTCTGGTAAAATATCTAAACTCTACTTCTACCTAAAGCCCTAATGACATTTGATTCACAGTTATCCTTCTGGAAATGTGTTTACTTTTTGTTACTATTTTGCCCTTTTGGTAATAATTTACTAAATTTAATTTTTCTGGTAACATTTTGCTACTTTGTCTCTACTAGGCTATATTCTCAGACTCATTCTACTCTAACATTTCACTATATTCACTCCTCTATGGCAACAACTAACAAATTCTTCCTCCCATCAAAAGATTTTTTTTTTCTTCTTCTTCTCATACCTTAATAATGTGCCATGTATTTTCCTCTATGGAAATATTTGGTTATCGTGTTCATTATGCTTTAAAATTCTGTAATGTTCTTGGCAACATAAGGAACATCTTCCTGTAGTATATTTCTTAACATAACATTTTGCTACATTTTATCAGTCATGCTGGCATTTTTCTGGACTCATGATATTCTTTATGCTAAAGTTGGCAAAGCAAAGTACTGCTTGATCTTACTAAAACAGTTCTTATATAATATTAGCTAGCAAAACCTCGTGCTGAGATATGTTTAGCTGTGTACGTTCATTAAAATCATTATATCCAAAAACCTCTATGAA
Organism: Penaeus chinensis; assembly: GCF_019202785.1. Classification (NCBI taxonomy): domain Eukaryota; kingdom Metazoa; phylum Arthropoda; class Malacostraca; order Decapoda; family Penaeidae; genus Penaeus; species Penaeus chinensis. Next base: position 40,326,131 of record NC_061830.1, read on the forward strand.
ATAAGCAGTGCATTAAAAGTGAAAGCAAACTGAATACTCTAAACAGATGAAAAATGATCTTGTTCTTTCTCCTAAAACATTGCACTAATCAAGATAGAAGTTATATGTATATATCAGAAAAAATAATCAAAATTCTTTTATTTTTCAAGTGCCACAAAAGCCAGTGTCCCATGCAAAAAATATAAAATCTATGATATATTGCACTTACACAGGCATATCAAAACAGCAAATGTTTTATAAATTATTAATCATGTCCAAAATCATAACATTTATGCCCTTTAAAAAAATTAAAAAAGGAAGCAAAGATTTCACTTAAATCAAGAGAGAAAACAAAGAAATTTCTGTTATTTGCAAAAACAGACTCCAAAGCAAATGATAGACATATAAGCAAATAAACCTATAGAAGCACAAGGAAATGATAAATAATCATACTAATTCAGAGAAGAAGCTGAAATTCTACAAACAGAAAGACAATATCAAAACAAAGACCAAGCTTTCCAGTGTCAGCTTTAGCTTCCAAATATCCGTAAAGAAATTATGCAACTCATACGTATTGTTAGCAGAAATGATTCAACTTATATATATGTATTATCAGTAAAAATAATTCAACTCACAAATATGTACTATCAGTGGAAATGATTCAACTCATATATACTTATTATCACCAAAAAATTATTCAACTCATATATATGTATACATCATCACCAAAAATGACTCAATGCATACAAAGTATTATCAGAATAAAAATATTCAACTCATATATATGAATATATTATCAGCATAGAATGATTCACAAATACTTATTATCACCAGATATTATTCAAATCACATAAATGCATTTTAAATATACTTTACCAGCGAAAATGACTCAACTCGTATGCCTTACTTGCAAAAACATATTCCTCACCTATCATTGACAAAAAGGGAAACAAAAAACAACAATGAAGGTGATAATCATCCATGATATTTCAGGCTTGTTCGCCTCATAGCCACAGGGAGCTTCTGTCTGGGAATGGAGAGAGAGAGAGAGAGGAAGAGAGAAAAAAAGAAGCTACAAATATCCTCTTGAGATGTTAAAAAAAGGACATCTAAATAAATTATAGTTACTGTTCAAAAAGTGACCTCTGTGCCACATGCAAAAAAAAAAAATAATAATAATAATAATAAAAAAAAAAAACTAAATATTTTGTACTTTTTATGAATGAAATTAAAAAAAAATCTAAACTTACAGAATAGGCTGATGGCTTTCCCCGGGGCTTCTTCTTCATATTTTGGAGAAAAAAAAGGAAAAACAATAAGCATGAGCAAAAAATATTGTAGTGCTTTTTTTATAAATGAAAGAAAAGAAACAAACAAACAAAAAAATCATTCTGAGTATGGTAATACGAAATGCAAATACATACTTTCAGAACAAAATAAAAACACTTGGAAACAAGAAGTATTTAATCAAGTATCCTTTTTAATGATTATCGTCATTCAATCTTTGATTAACAAACAAGATTTTTAAACTTTAATAACAGAAAACAATTTAAAAAAGAAAAGAAATTGCTGTACTCATGCAGATTTTCAACTATTCCTGGATTTCTTTCTTTACTCTAAATATAATCAAACATTGTTTAAATATGCATTTATCAAATAATGTGATGCAATAATAACAAAAATACATCTAGAAAAAATATAGTCAAGCATAACACATAATGAGATAAAACATTTATAGAATACCCTAGCAAAAACATTCCTCTTCTTATGAAGTCAACGATGTTTTAAAAATCAAGAAACTGGCAGAAATTTTAGCACAGCAAGTAATAACATATCCCTTCAGACCACAACTACAAGGTAAAAAGCTTATTTATAAAACTATTTTGCAGCAAATGGCATGGGGAGTTTTCTCAGGATGCTAAAAGGGGCTTTTCGATATCATCTGAACATCCTGCATACTTAAATTGAGCTTCATTAATAATCTGCTTCAATTAAGATTTTGATTATCTATGACAACTTACAACTTACATATAGAATTAAATAAATCTTCAAACTGTTATATTTTTCCTTTAAATTCAAATAAACATAACAAAGAACACTGTCATCTCTTCCTTTACTCTCCATCCAATAACATCAGTTCAGGTACTTTAAAACTTATATTTCCAATAAAGGCAATTGAAAAACCCCTTTGATTAAAAATCAATAATAAAAAAATAAAATTCATAACAATCACAATTATACCTGAACTATTTAGAGAAATTTTATCTTTTTAAACTTGTTAACTGCACATCTACTGCTCTCATGCCTAAATGCTCAAGAGGGAAGACCCCCATGCAAGACCCATCCTATGCTTACGTGCTTGCTGCGCATTTGGCCATCGCGCCTCAGCTGGCTACAAATTTGCACCAGGTGGTCTAGCTGGTAGAGGAGTTTCTTGCTGGTACTGTGAACCTGCAACCATCACCAACCGCCACCATTAGTCTACGATACCATATCTTTATGCCCTCGGACAAGCATAAGCATCACTGAGAGGTTATCTAAGAAGAACAATACAAAAGTTTCTTGCAACACTTCATGAAGATGAAATAGGCACATGAGTAATAAGACTGCAAATCCTTTTATAGAGTCCCCCTTGGATAACCATACTAGTGAACACTTTTATGACAACACTTAAAAAAAATGGACTCTTGTAAATAGCCCTTAGAAATGCTGCATCTTCCTGAACACCATCTGCCTTGTGGGATGAAAAATACTTACTCCTCAAGAGAGATTAAGTACATGATGATCAGCCTATCCATTGTAAGACAGGTACAAATGTGATGTATCCTTATGAGTCGTCTGTTTTCCACTCACCAAGTATACTGTACGTAAGCCTAGGAAAGGGTTCAGGATGCGAGCTCCATGCTATGCCTTGCCTCTCACATGAAAGCATAGGTCAACATGCTCATATTTTTCTCCTCTGTTTATGTAATCACCTGTCCATTCTGTTTACTTGTCATGAGATTTAAAGGGGGAATGGGAATTTTGTAAAATTACTCTAGAACCAGAAGCTTGGAATAATCATATTTATCTATCTTTTTTTGTCATGTAGATGGACATTTACAAAAAATAATTTATCTGAAAAATGTTTTCAGTGATCATAATTCCATGCAAAATAATAATGCATATTTTTGCACATATCTTTATAAAAAAAAAGTATAAATGACTTCTGCAATAACTCCACCTACATGACAAATGGTAGACCTGTACATCATAAGACCCAGAAGGCAGCCAACAAGTCCAGTCATGAAAGTGAACTAACTACAACCAAGATAATGTATCTTCCTCATTATAAAAAGACAGGCTATTGGCTGCTCTCTGTTCTTCATTGAAATGACCCCAAAGCCCACATGTTCTCCTGCCCTCTCATGCTTCCAGTCTGAACAAAAAAATGGATTAGCTTCCTACTGGGAACAGTTCCACGGATGCATGAACGTTCCTGACAAGAGAGTCCAGGCCATTTAATAGCGACTGGTAAGCGCTGTGCAGCTGAAAGTGAAAATTGGTTATTACGGATGAACTAATGATAATGCTCATCATGATGAGAACAAGAATTGAAATATTTGTTTTATTTTAATACTAACATTAATGCAAACAGTAACAGTAGTAGTAAGTACTGTGTATGTATAAACTATCATACAGTAATGAAGAAAAAAATGTCATGCTGCTCATACTTACAGAAAAATACATTTGTGAAAAGAAATAATAATGACAAAACAAAAGCATGACTTCATCTTGAAAAACAACATTATTGTCTTTGTATCTTTCATACAAAGAATGCTCATAATGATTATAAAGATATAATCATTTAAAAATATAAATATCTATAATTCTTTTAAACCATAGAGACAGGCAGATACATATTCAGCAACATCATACATTACTAGAAACCAATACACCAATACACGTTAACACACTTATTCTGAAACAAAATATATTCACTGAAGCATATTGAATTCTGAGTGTATTTTCAAATTAGCAAAAATGTGTAAAGAGAAATAAACACAGATGATACCATCTTGATTTGGAGACTTACACTGAATATCTTATACTTCCAAAAAAACAAATATAATGTATTAATTAAATATGTCACAACTACAATTTTTATCTTTGAACATAACAAAAAATGTAATTCAAAGGCCACAATCCTGCTGACATATTATCTAAAATCATTGAAAATAGGATTAGCTTGTGATTTCATTGAAAACATGATAATATATATTACAAGTGAGATCTAAAGAAATATATTTATCCATTCTGGCAAAACTATTTTACAGATTACAAAAAAAGAAACCAGAAACTGTTCTCATTATAACAAACAGAGAGAGTGAGAAAAAAAAAAACACTGTCTGTTACACTTAACATTAAAAACAGGAACTTTTAATTTCTTCCTGAAGCAAAGTGGTACCGTCTACCATAAACTTTCTTACCTCGGTATACGCCTGGCACATGGTCTCATAGAGTGATTGGTGGTGGTGGATTGATGCTTCCAATGTATGGATGTCGGAAGGTAATGCCGTCAGTTTGCAGTTGTCGACCCATGTTGGCACACTTTCAATATACTAGAAATGAAATTGACGATTAATAATCATTCTTCTCAAAGACAAACATACAGGTTATATAGTTTTGTTTTATTTTTTCTATCAAAATAAGAAAAAAAAAAAAAGGCATGCAAAATGATGATGCAATAACACTAAATATGAACTACATATGCATTTTTCTTCCAAAGTGTGACTGTGCTTAGGAAGACAAAGAATTTACCTGTTCTGCTTTCTGGTGAAACATGACCGAGAGAGCTAACACAGAAGATCTTTCATCCAGACCTGCAGCAAATTCTTTCCAAACCTGGAATGAAAAAGAATAAAAGATTATTCCACATGCATGGACTCACATTCATACCTAGAACTTCAACAATAAATTAATCCATTTAAAAATCATGCAGCCTCAGCTATTTCAAACCTCAATCAATGTCTTGTTTCCACATGGTAGAAGGAAGAATCTATGATATTAGCATAATAAAAAGATATTCTCAGGACATTTTACCCTGTCTCACTCCTTCTGTTATCTCTCTTTTCTCTCCTCTCCACATCCATCCTGAATATCATATTACATAACACTGCTCCACTTCCTCCACTTCAGGCCACTTTTGCCCTTCCACTCCAGAGAAGAACTTTTACCTGTCCCCTACTCTCTTATCATTTCCTCCCTTTTCTATTCTCTACTTCATTTCTCAAAAACACTCTACTATTCTCCCTTCTACACTTGCTCTTTGAAGAACTTCTATTCCTCTCTTCTCCCCTCTACACTTGCTCTTTCCAGATCTCCATTCCCTTTCCTTCACTTCTCTTTCTCTGTTTCATTTCCCTGTGTAACTGCCCTTCCCATAACTTTTCTTCTTTTCTTCTCCAATGCTCTTTCCCCTGCTTTTCTCCCCTCTACACTTGCTCTTTCCCTAATTTCACTTAACATAAACTTAATGTTCTTCCTTGTTGCATCACTTAATTGTTTCCTTTTTAACAATTTTTCCTTTTCCTCTTCGCACTTTTCAGCAACTCCTAACCATTTATAACAAAGCCAATTATCAACAGGTAGTAATACATTTAGCACACTGTTCAAACAATCGTTCATTCATACTCCTCTCTGAAAGGGGAAAAAATGTAACATACCTGATCCAGTTTAGACGCTACATTGCCGATGTGTTGGGCTGCATAGTGACCACTTTCCATGAGTCTTGATGCCACACTAAGTATTCTATTGATGTTCATATACACTTTCTGTAAAGGAAAAGATAAGAATTTCATGATACTTGCTACTGATTCATTAAAAAATCAACCTATAACCACCATCCTTGCAATTATTTCCATTTAACATTACTGCTACTTATACAAATCAAAGATAGAATATCACAAACAAGCAGATTCAACAATATGAAATCAGATTTTCTATGAGATTTCTTTTCTCACATTTGCCCAATACTACACCAATTAACTAATAATATAGTAAATATAATTACAGAGTAATAAAACTATATATTCTGCATAAAATATGCAACAAGGATTAATTTTCATACCAGCAAAACAAACTATAAATATGGCATTAGAAAGGCAAAAAACCTACAAACAAACACACCCTCCTGACCCCGGGTGACTCTCCACCTCGAGACATGCACAGCTTCCGCCAGCCGTTCTTACCTGACAGGCAACGGTGAACTGAGAATGAGCCTCCTGAAGATCTTTGGATACTTGGTAAGAATGACCTATTTCTTTTAAACACAAATAACCCAACAACTATCCATATAAACACAAATAACCCAACAACTATCCATATAAACACAAATAACCCAACAACTATCCATATAAACACAAATAACCCAACAACTATCCATATAAACACAAATAACCCAACAACTATCCATATAAACACAAATAACCCAACAACTATCCATATAAACACAAATAACCCAACAACTATCCATATAAACACAAATAACCCAACAACTATCCATATAAACACAAATAACCCAACAACTATCCATATAAACACAAATAACCCAACAACTATCCATATAAACACAAATAACCCAACAACTATCCATATAAACACAAATAACCCAACAACTATCCATATAAACACAAATAACCCAACAACTATCCATATAAACACAAATAACCCAACAACTATCCATATAAACACAAATAACCCAACAACTATCCATATAAACACAAATAACCCAACAACTATCCATATAAACACAAATAACCCAACAACTATCCATATAAACACAAATAACCCAACAACTATCCATATAAACACAAATAACCCAACAACTATCCATATAAACACAAATAACCCAACAACTATCCATATAAACACAAATAACCCAACAACTATCCATATAAACACAAATAACCCAACAACTATCCATATAAACACAAATAACCCAACAACTATCCATATAAACACAAATAACCCAACAACTATCCATATAAACACAAATAACCAACAACTATCCATATAAACACAAATAACCAACAACTATCCATATAAACACAAATAACCCAACAACTATCCATATAAACACAAATAACCCAACAACTATCCATATAAACACAAATAACCCAACAACTATCCATATAAACACAAATAACCCAACAACTATCCATATAAACACAAATAACCCAACAACTATCCATATAAACACAAATAACCCAACAACTATCCATATAAACACAAATAACCCAACAACTATCCATATAAACACAAATAACCCAACAACTATCCATATAAACACAAATAACCCAACAACTATCCATATAAACACAAATAACCCAACAACTATCCATATAAACACAAATAACCCAACAACTATCCATATAAACACAAATAACCCAACAACTATCCATATAAACACAAATAACCCAACAACTATCCATATAAACACAAATAACCCAACAACTATCCATATAAACACAAATAACCCAACAACTATCCATATAAACACAAATAACCCAACAACTATCCATATAAACACAAATAACCCAACAACTATCCATATAAACACAAATAACCCAACAACTATCCATATAAACACAAATAACCAACAACTATCCATATAAACACAAATAACCCAACAACTATCCATATAAACACAAATAACCCAACAACTATCCATATAAACACAAATAACCCAACAACTATCCATATAAACACAAATAACCCAACAACTATCCATATAAACACAAATAACCCAACAACTATCCATATAAACACAAATAACCCAACAACTATCCATATAAACACAAATAACCCAACAACTATCCATATAAACACAAATAACCCAACAACTATCCATATAAACACAAATAACCCAACAACTATCCATATAAACACAAATAACCAACAACTATCCATATAAACACAAATAACCCAACAACTATCCATATAAACACAAATAACCAACAACTATCCATATAAACACAAATAACCCAACAACTATCCATATAAACACAAATAACCCAACAACTATCCATATAAACACAAATAACCCAACAACTATCCATATAAACACAAATAACCCAACAACTATCCATATAAACACAAATAACCCAACAACTATCCATATAAACACAAATAACCAACAACTATCCATATAAACACAAATAACCCAACAACTATCCATATAAACACAAATAACCCAACAACTATCCATATAAACACAAATAACCAACAACTATCCATATAAACACAAATAACCAACAACTATCCATATAAACACAAATAACCAACAACTATCCATATAAACACAAATAACCAACAACTATCCATATAAACACAAATAACCCAACAACTATCCATATAAACACAAATAACCCAACAACTATCCATATAAACACAAATAACCCAACAACTATCCATATAAACACAAATAACCAACAACTATCCATATAAACACAAATAACCCAACAACTATCCATATAAACACAAATAACCCAACAACTATCCATATAAACACAAATAACCCAACAACTATCCATATAAACACAAATAACCAACAACTATCCATATAAACACAAATAACCAACAACTATCCATATAAACACAAATAACCCAACAACTATCCATATAAACACAAATAACCCAACAACTATCCATATAAACACAAATAACCCAACAACTATCCATATAAACACAAATAACCCAACAACTATCCATATAAACACAAATAACCCAACAACTATCCATATAAACACAAATAACCAACAACTATCCATATAAACACAAATAACCAACAACTATCCATATAAACACAAATAACCCAACAACTATCCATATAAACACAAATAACCCAACAACTATCCATATAAACACAAATAACCCAACAACTATCCATATAAACACAAATAACCCAACAACTATCCATATAAACACAAATAACCCAACAACTATCCATATAAACACAAATAACCCAACAACTATCCATATAAACACAAATAACCCAACAACTATCCATATAAACACAAATAACCCAACAACTATCCATATAAACACAAATAACCCAACAACTATCCATATAAACACAAATAACCCAACAACTATCCATATAAACACAAATAACCCAACAACTATCCATATAAACACAAATAACCCAACAACTATCCATATAAACACAAACACCGCAATAACCACAACCATAAAAACAACCCCTACCAACCCGCCAATGATCTCAACAACACGCCCCGCCTACCTGTGGAATACTGTTTTGGAAGTCGGGATTGTTGAGTATCAGGCTGGACGCGCTGTCTCGGCCCGAATAGCCCGAGTCGTAGCCGTTGCCCTCATCACAGTTTAATCTGTAGGGAAGCGGGAAAGGGGGGAAAGGGGGGGAAAAGGGGGGGGGAAGGTGGGGAAGGGGGGGAGTTAAGTCATCGTGTACCTGGCTGCTCTGTTTGGTAAGTTTGATTTTTTAAGTATCTTGGAATATATATATATATATTTGATTTGTAATGCTTTTCATCCGTCTGTATCAGATTTTATTTTCCCTATTTTACTCTATAAAAAAAGGGGACATCAATCCCTGTAAATTAATCTCCAAAAAAAAAAAAAATAAATAAATAAATAAACTCTGATAAATATGAAGATACACAAACACAGCCATCAACCAGGAGCAAATTTTTTTTTTTTAAAATCCGCCTTACCCACCTTTGTAAAAGTCTCTGACCCAGCATATCCAAGTCGTGCACTAAACTACCGGTAACTTTCTGATGCATCTCTTTGTGCCGCTCGATAGCCCGCTTGGCGCCGCTGACGTCGTCCGCGAAGTCGCTCTGCTGCAGCTCGTCCCTGACATCCTCCAGCTGGTCGACGAGCTCATTGGCCTGCCACGTGAAGTCCTCGATCGCTAGCCGCAGTTCGATCCACGTGTTGTGGTCGTAGGGGAGCGTGCCCTCGAAGTCGCTCGTCAGCTGGCTCGGGTCTATCGTTTTGGCTAAAGTTTCCACGCTGATTAAATTTGTCTGCGCGGGGGAGGAGAGGAAGAACATTAATAAAAAACAAAGATAAGACAAATTATTGACCATTCCTCAACGATTCACGCGAGCACATAAAAGGAATAATAAAAAGAATTCTCAACTATTTGCGTAAGACCATAACAAGAATAACTAAATAAAAAAATATCCTACGTATCTGATTCCTTCCAACTCGAACCTACCTAAACAAAAGTTACTAAATACATTAACCAACAACAAAAACGATAATAATAATAAAAATAAAAATAATAATAATAATAATAATAATAATAATAATAATAATAATAATAATAACATAAATAAGAATAACCTTTATAATAACAATAATAATAATAATAATAATAATAATAATAATAATAACAACAATAACAATAACAATAACAATAACAATAACAATAATAATCATTATCATTATCATTATCATTATCATTATCATTATCATTATCATTATCATTATCATTATCATTATCATTATCATTATCATTATCATTATCATTATCATTATCATTATCATTATCATCATCATCATCATCATCATCATCATCATCATCATCTTTATACTACTATTACTAATACTACCACTACTACTACTACTACTACTACTACTACTAATAATAATAATAATAATAATAACAACAAAACAACGTTACTAACAACAAAAACAAGACCAACTCACCTTGTACTTATGACTTCCTATACTGGTTCGTTGCTTCTGCCAGAAGTTGTCTGGCTTGACTATATGGACTATATAAATATGTTGCGCAAAGCTTTCGTGCAGCTCCTTCAGGATGGGTTTGACCGTGTTCCATGTGGATCCCCGCATGTCAATTATCACTGTGAAGCCTATTTCACGTACTTCGTCACTGGGGAGGAAGAGGGGAAGAGGTTATAGCATCAACCACAAGAGGTTATAGAATCCCATCAATCAAAGGGTTAAAAAAGTTGTAGCATCAACCACGAAGAGGTTATAGAATCACATCAAAGAGATAAAGAGGTTATAGCATCAACCAAAAACACGTTATATAATCAATATCAACCAAAGACGGAAGGAACTTTTAGAATCAACCAAAAGAGAGAAATGCGATTCTTGAGAGAAGAGAAAGAGAAAGAGAAAGAGAAAGAGAAAGAGAAAGAGTAAGAGAAAGAGAAAGAGAGAAATAAAAAGAGAGAGAAAGAAAATGAGAAAGAAGAAGAGAGAGAAAGAAAAAGAGAGAAAAAGAGAAAGGGAGAGAAAGAGAGAAAGAAAGAGAAAGAGGGAAAGAGAAGAGAAGAGAGAAGAGAGAAGAGAAAGAGAAAGAGAAAGTGAGAAGAGAAAGAGAAAGAGAAAGAGAAAGAGAAAGAGAAAGAGAAAGAGAAAAAGAGAAAGAAAAAGAGAGAAAGAAAGAGAAAGAGAGAAAGAGCGGAGAGAAGGGAAAGAGAAAGATAAAGAGAAAGATAAAGAGAAAGAAGAGAAGAGAGAAGAGAAGGGAAAGAGACAGACAGACAGACTCAAAGAGCCGAAACCCAATTTCTTCAACATCCCAGCCCCGCCCCGCTCACCTTGGTATCTGCATGAGGTACTGGATTAAGGGACGGTAGTCGTCATGCTTGAGACGTTCCCTGCGGGTACTGGCAGGAAAGGTTAGGATGGGACCGGATCTCTGGTCGCGCCCCCCGGACAGGTACGCCACCTTCTCGTGCAGGACTGTCATCACGTCCACGGCACGCAGCCCGTCCATGCGCTTCGGAACTGCAAGGGGAAAAGGGAATCATCAATCGTCGGGATATACACATGATGGACACATGATGTCTAGGAAGCGGAAACGGAATCATAAACATACCGAGACGGGTTCAAAGAATAACACGGGCTGTGCGGGCGGACATGTACAAACAAATACAGACACGCGCAAATCTGCACACCCCACACCCCCACATACACCTCCCACACACACACCACATACATACATACATATCCCCCCCCCCCTTCCCCCACATAAAAGCCTCTAATTTCAACCCAAGAACTTCACATGGATGCAGACCAGCACCAAAATCGGATCATCGGCAGCCCATCCACAATCTCACACCCGTCCTACTTCTCCTTCTCCTTCTCCTCCTTCTCTTTCTTCTTCTCCCTCTCCTTCTCCCTCTCTTCCTCCTCCCCCTCCCTCCCCTTCCCCTTCCCCCTCCCTCTCCCTCTTCCCTCTCCCTCTCCCTCTTCTTCCTCTTCCACGACCCTCCTGCCAACCAGACAACCCAGCAAACACAACGACAACCCCCTCCCCCTTCCCTATCGCCAACGCCCCGCCAATGCCCGTGCTGTCGGCGGAGGAGGAGGAGGAGCGGCAGCGGCCCGAACGAACTCCGCCGCGAACGCTCATTACTCAGCGTGATAATTGTAGATCGACGACGTAATGGCGACGAGGGATTTACGGCGGACCTTCCGTCATTTCAAA
>NC_061830.1:40343605-40352776 GCF_019202785.1 Penaeus chinensis
ACCTCCACCTCCGCCTCCACTTCCACATCACCTTCCACCACCACCACCAACACTGCCACCTCCCGCCCTCCTCCTCCTCCCCCTCCACCACCACCGCCCTCCTCCACGTCATAGCACCCTCCTTCCCTACCTCCCCCTCCCCTTCCACCCCCACCTCAACCTCCCCATTACCACCACCACAACCTCCCTCTCCACCTCCGCCCCCATCTCCTCCCATCCCCCCATCCACATCATGACATCCCCCCCTTCCACCTCAAAATCTCCCGCTCTACCCAGCCCCCTCTCCCCTCCCCCACCATTCCCCATCCTTCCACCCTCTCCCCTCTCCCCCTCCCCCCTCTACCACCACCCCCTCCCTCTCCCCTTCCCTTACCATTCCCCCTCCTTCTCTCCCCCCTCCCCCCTACAACCCAATCCACCCCCGCCGAAACTCTCCGCAGCGCTCGGGAACAATTACCATAATCTCCCAAGCTAAAAAAAAAAAAAATAAAAAAATAAAAAAAAGGGGGGGAGGGGGCTAATTACCCTCCCACAGGCGTAATTACCCCCCCCCCGGCTTAAATATCGTCGACTTAATGACACTCGGCCACCTCCGCGTGCGTTACGAACTCTTTTTTTATCTAATCCTCCCTTCGTTTCATTTTGCGTTATCATTATTGTCGTTACCGTTGCTGTCATAGGCATTGTTATTGTTGTTATCATCATCATTATCATCATCATTATCATCATCACTGCCATCATCTTCATCACTATCACCATCACTACTATCATCATGATGATCATCACCAACATTACAATCATTACACTGTTGTCACCATCACTATAACAAGAACTACTACTACTACTATTATTACTACTACTACTACTACTACCACTACTACTGCTACTACTATCAGTATTATCATTATCATCGTTATCAAAATCATCATCATCATTACCAATAATAATAATAATAATAATAATAATAATAATAATAATAATAATAATAATAATAATAATAATAATAACAATAATAATAATGATAATGATAATAACAATAAAAATAAAACCCATGATAATATTAATAACACTATGAACAGCAATAATAGTAGTAGCGGTAGTACTAGCAATAATAATAATAATAATAATAATAATAATAATAATAATAATAATAAGTAACAATAACTATAACTATAACTATAACTATAACAATAATAACAATAATAATAATAATAATAATAATAATAATAATAATAATAAATAATAATAATAATAATAACAATAACAACATTAGTAATAACAATAACTCAAGATACGCTCACTTCCTAAGGCGATCATTGCAAATTGCAAGGCTGCAGAACTCAAGAATATTACGCAACAGACCCACGATAAGCGCCTAATCGGGAGACAAACAAACAAACAAACAATCAAACAGAGATAAGGGTGCCCAGTTGACCAGGCGCAAACGACTGACGAAACAGTGAACAAGGAAACAAACAAAGAAGAATTAAAATTATGGTTATAAAACAAACAAAAAAATTATAACAATGATGATGATGATAATAACAACAACAATAATAATAATAACAAAACCAATAATAATAATAATGATGATGACGATGATGATAACAATAACAATAACAAAAATAACAAAAAACCAATAATTATAATAATAATTATAACAACAATAATAGCAATAATAATAATAATAATAATATTAATAATAATAATAATAATGATGATGACGATGATGATAACAATAACAATAACAATAATAACAAAAAAAACAATAATTATAATAATAATTATAACAACAATAATAGCAATAATAATAATAATAATAATAATAATAATAATAATAACAAAACAAGATCAACAACAACAATAATAACAATAATAACAAAAAACAACAAATTTAACCAACTGCCCTATCACATTTCCACCGCAGAGAAAAAAAATACTTTTAGGGGAAAAAAAATCATCTGGTCTAACAATTCAATTCATAAACAAATCCCCGACAATAAAGAGAAATAATGTCCTTCAAATATTTTTCTCGCTTTTCTCTATTCACGGAGGAGGAGGAGGAGGAGGAGGAGGAGGAGGAGGAGGAGGAGGAGGAGGAGGAGGAGGAGGAGGAGGAGGAGGAGGAGGGGAGGAAGAGGAAGAGGAGGGAGAGGAAGAGGAGGGGGAGGAGGGGGAGGGGGGAAGAGGAAGAGGAGTGGGACGGGAAGGGAAATGGAAATGGAAAGGGGGGAAGATGGGGAAGGGGAAATGGAAGGTAAGGGAAGGGAAGGGAGGGGAGGGAGGGATAGTAAGAGACGGAAGGGGGTGAAGAGGAGAGGGAGGAGGATGAGGAGGGAAAGGGTGAAGAGGAGGAGGAGAAGGGGGAATTAGGAAGAGTACGAGAATGAGGAAGAGCAAAAGAAAGAGGAACAGGAGGGGGAGGAAGAATAGTAGAAAGAGGAGGGAAGGGAAGAAAAAAATGAAAGAAAAGGAGTAAGTGGTTAGACAATAAGAAAGACGAAGAGAAAGAGAAACAAGCGGAGGAAAATGAGAGAGGGCGAGGGAGAGGGAGAGGGAGAGGGAGAGGGAGAGGGAGAGGGAGAGGAAGAGGGAGAGGAAGAGGGAGAGGAAGAGGAAGAAGACGAAGAAAAAGAAGAGAAAGAAAAGGAGAAAGAGGCAGAATGAGAAGGAAAGAAGAGAAGGAAATCGGGCCTCCCCAAACCTCCCCCTTCCCCCTCCCCTCCACCCCTCCCCCCTCCACCCAACCAATCCTATACCGCCCACAAACCTTCGTTACAAGGACTTCATACAAGGAAATAACGGGTTACGACCACATCAGTCCGTGGGCGCCGGAGCTTTATTGCGCGACCAGAAATAACGCCCGAAAAAAAAATTGTAAAAAAAAAAAAAATAATAATGCATGACATTATTCCATTCATCAATACGAAAAAAAATATCCATAATGAAAAATATGCATATACCCCTCTCTCTCCCCCTCCCCCCCTTTAAAAAAAAACTACGAAAAAAAAGTAAAAGCACCACACGAATGGCAATCGGGAAAAAAAAATTAAATCTTCATTCTTTTTCAAGTACACATGAAAGTCCAGCCATGTGTGCATACACGAACATGCACATAGATTTCAACACTGCATTAATACGGGGCAAGAGCGCGCACACAAATAAACAAATAAATTCTCATATATGGGAGGATGAGAGGGGAGGTGGGGGGGAGGGGGAGAGGGAGAGAGAAAGAGAAAGGGAGATGGAGAGGGAGAGGGAAGGAAGGAAGGAAGGAAGGAAGGAAGGAAGGAAGGGAGGGAGGAAGGAAGGAAGGGAGGAAGGAAGGAAGGAGGGAGGGAGGGAGGGAGGGAGGGAGGGAGGGAGAGAGAGAGAGAGAGAGAGAGAGAGAGAGAGAGAGAGAGAGAGAGAGAGAGAGAGAGAGAGAGAGAGGAGGGGGGAGGATAAGGAGAGACATGTGGGGAAAGAAGATGAGGGTCAGGAAAAGTGAGGAGACAGAGGGATTGAAAGAGGGAGAAGGCCGGAGAGAGGGAGAGGGAAAGGAAGAGGGAGGGAGGAAGGGAGGGAGGGAGGGAGGGAGGGAGGGAGGGAGGGAGGGAGGGAGGGAGGGAGGAAGGGAGGTAGGGCGGGAGAGAAGGAAAGAGGAAGAGGGAGAGGAAAGAGAGAGATAAGATGGGGAGGCAGAAGCATAGGGTAGGAGAGAAAGGAAGTGGAGAACAAGGGGGGAACGGAAGAAGAAGAAGAAGAAGAAGAAGAAGAAGAAGAAGAAGAAGAAGAAGAAGAAGAAGAAGAAGAAGAAGAAGAAAAAAAAAAACACGAAAAAAAGGTAAGAACACATTACCAGACAAACAGAAAGACAGACAGACAAAAACACACGCCTAAAGAGAAATACGAAAGAGAGGGAAAAAGCAAAACAAAAGAACACAAATCCTATAAATACACAAGACCAAAATAAAGACGCACTCACGTCTTTTAAGTAGGGGGGGAGGGGGGGGGGCAGGTGGAGGAGGAGGAGGAGGGGGGGGGATAGGGAGTGAGAGGAAGATGAAGGAGGGGAGGGAGGGGGAGGGCGAGGAAGGGAAAGAGGGAAAGAGTGGAAGGGATAACAAAGGGGGGTGGGGAGAGTGAAGGAAAGAAATAGATAGATAGAGAAGGAGAGAGAGATAGATAGATAGAGAGAGACAGAGACAGAGAGTAGAATAGAGAATGAAAAGAGCAGAGAAAGAGAAAGAGAAAAAGAAAGAGAGAGAGAAAGATAAGAAGGAAAGAAGAGAAAGAAGAGAAAGAAGAAAACGAGAGAAAAGCGAAGAGAGGTGGAATGAAAAGCGCGAAGGAGTTAAGGGGGGGGGAAAGGACACAGGCGGGGAGGAGAGAAGGAAAGGGAAAGTGGGAGGGGGAGAGGGGAGGGGTGGGGGGGTGAGGAGAAGGAGAAGGGGGGAGGAGGCTGTGGGGGGGTGGCGATGGGTGGGGCGTGCAAAAATCAAGACAACCAGGACGGGGCTCCTCTGCCTGGACAAAAGCGGGGAGGCTGGTACCCAAGACCCCACGGAATAGAAGGACACATGTGACAGGGAACCACACAGAAAGCACACACAGGAGACAAGGACGCAATCAGGAGGGGACACGATGGGGGGGGTACAGCAAACAACACACGACGGGAGATGAGAAGGACAATGCATGGGGAGAAAGACAGGGTGGGCTGGATACAACACACAGGCATAGATCATTGTTATAGGAACCGGATCATATTTTAGACAGGAGTTTGTGAAAGAGAGGGGGGGGGGGGGGGGGAGGAAGGAAAAGAGAAAGAGAGGAAGTGGTAGGGTAGGGGGAGTGGGGAGATGAGGAAAGACACGGCGGGGAGGTAGGGAAGGGGAATGGAGGGAGAGCGAGGGTAGAGAGGAGAGAGAGAGGAGAGGAACAGGAGGAGAGAGAAGGGGAAGTGGAGAGGAGAGAGGCGAGGAATGGGTGGGTTGAGCCAAAAAGGACCCCCCCCACGCCACCACCCCCGAAGGACTCTTGACATGTCCCTGGAGGGGCAAGGCGACGGCTCGTTGAAAAGGTCACAGGCGGTGACGAGAAGTCCTGAATTGGGAGGAGACCCCTGATGGGGGTTACGTCAATGGGCACAGCGTGAGGAGACTGCACAAAGTCGGATTGGAGGGGGGCGAGGGTGGGGGGGGGGAGGGGAAAAACACAGGGGGGGAGGAGGAAGGACGGATGTGGGAGGGGGGGAGGCGAGGGGGGGGGGGGGGGGAGGAAA
Source organism: Penaeus chinensis (assembly GCF_019202785.1). Taxonomy (NCBI): domain Eukaryota; kingdom Metazoa; phylum Arthropoda; class Malacostraca; order Decapoda; family Penaeidae; genus Penaeus; species Penaeus chinensis. Next base: position 40,348,869 of record NC_061830.1, read on the forward strand.
GGACACAGGGCGGGGGGAGAGAAGGACGGAATGTGGGAGGGGGAGAGGCGAGGGTGGGGGGGGGGGTGAGGAAAGGACACAGGCGGGGAGGGGGGAAGGACGGAATGTGGGAGGGGGGGAAAGGGAGGGGGGGGGGGGTGGGAAAGGCACAGGCGGGAGGGAGAAGGGGGAATGTGGGAGGGGGGGGAGGCGAGGGGTGGGGGGGGGGTGAGGGAAAGGACACAGGCGGGGAGGAGAGAAGGACGGAATGTGGGAGGGGGAGGCGGGGTGGGGGGGGGTGAGGGAAAGGACACAAGGGGGGGAGGGGAAAAAGGACGGGAAATTGGGGGGGGGAGGGCGAGGGTGGGGGGGGGTTGAGGAAGGGGAAGAAGGGGGCAGGGGAGGCTTGCGTCATCTCTCGGCGTTGCATCTTTAAAATCAATACCAACCACGTGACGACCTCCTCTGCCTGGTACCTCAAGCGTCCGCTGGTACCCCCTATACCCCTACACACGCACGCACACACACACACACACACACACACACACACACACACACACACACACACACACACACATACACATACACATACACACACACACACACACACACACACACACACACACACACACACACACACACACACACACACGTACATGCATACACGTACATGCATACACGTACATGCATACACATACATACATACATACATACATACATACATACATGTTGTTTATATTATCCTTATCATATTTTTAGACAAGGAGTTTCTCTAGTTGAAGAGAGGGGGGAGGGGGAGAGGGGGAGGGAGAGAGGGAAAAGAGAAAGAGAGCGAGTGAGTAGGTAGGGGGAGGGGAGATGACATACAGGGGAGGGGGGGAAGGGGGAATGAGAGAGAGAGAGAGAGAGAGAGAGAGAGAGAGAGAGAGAGAGAGAGAGAGAGAGAGAGAGAGAGAGAGAGAGAGAGAGAGAGAGAGAGGAAATATTCTTCCGCATGCCCACCCCCACCCCCTACCCCACCCCCTACCCCACCTCCCCATGTCTCCTTCCCTCCCCCCAATAGAATCTTTACCTGTCCCTTGCACTGCAATCGCACGTACTACGATTTGCAACAATAACCTGTCATTCACGTCCAACTATTGTTTCCTGTCATTAACAACCCCTTATTTTCACGTCAATGTCTCTGCGTGAGCGCCAATGACCTGCTACAAAGTCGAGTCGTCACGCTCAACAGAAGAGTGCACACGCAACAGTCAAGTGTACACAGGCCGATCCGTGCCGTGCGTACACACACACGCACACACGCACGCACGCACGCACGCACGCACGCACGCACGCACGCACACACACATACGCACACGCACACAAAATCGCTGTCCATCCAGAGTGAATTAGTGCAGCTGTACCGTGGCACTTTGTACGGTGCCACAACGCGCGGGGAGAATTGTCCACTTCGCGGCCCAATTTATCCTCACAAATACCAACCTCATCCTTCCTCCCCTCCCCCCCCTCCCGGCCTCCCCCTCCCTCCCCCTATAAAGTGGTTTATGAGGCTTCTGAGTGCATTACTGCTGCCCCCCCCCCCACAACTTTAGCCCCCCCCTCTCTCTCTCTCGCCTGGTTTCCTCTTCAGATCTGGCTTTTCCTTTATACGCTGTGATACTTTGAGGAAAGTTATTATAATGAGTTCGGGTATGCACGAATGGCGGAATGTACGAGCACCGACACGAACACGAACACAGACACGAACACTAGCTTAAACCCACACACACATACACATACACACGCACACGCACATGTACGTGTACACACACACACACACAAACACACACATACACACACTCAATCACTAATACACACACACACACACACACACACACACACACACACACACACACACACACACACACACACACACACTCAATCACTCACACTCACAAAAAAATAAATTCAATTACTGACCCATCCTCCGGGCCCTCCCCCCCCCCCCCATTCCAACATCTCTCCCGCCTACACGGTTTCCTCTCCGTGTCTTGAATTCATTAGGAGCCTCTTTAATTAATATAACATTTGCACTTTCCATATTATTACGTTCCCTATCTCAGGACGCCTGTCTAGACGGCGAGAGGGACCCCCCCCCCCCTTCCCCCGAGGCATTGAACGCAGGCCACCTTGACCTCCTTGACTGGTGCCTTGACTGGTGCCTTGACTTGATTTGACTGGTGACTTGACTCGCCTTGACTCGCCTTGACTTGTGACTTGACTCGCCTTGACTGGTGACTTGACTCGCCTTGACTCGCCTTGACTGGTGACTTGACTCGCCTTGACTCGCCTTGACTCGCCTTGACCGGTGACTTGACTCGCCTTGACTCGCCTTGACTGGTGACTTGACTCGCCTTGACTCGCCTTGACTCGATTTGACTGGTGACTTGACTCGCCTTGACTCGATTTGACTGGTGACTTGATTCGCCTTGACTCGATTTGACTGGTGACTTGACTCGCCTTGACTCGATTTGACTGGTGACTTGACTCGCCTTGACTCGATTTGACTGGTGACTTGACTCGCCTTGACTCGATTTGACTGGTGACTTGACTCGCCTTGACTCGATTTGACTGGTGACTTGACTCGCCTTGACTCGATTTGACTGGTGACTGGACTCGCCTTGACTCGATTTGACTGGTGACTTGACTCGCCTTGACTCGATTTGACTGGTGACTTGACTCGCCTTGACTCGATTTGACTGGTGACTTGACTCGCCTTGACTCGATTTGACTGGTGACTTGACTTGCCTTGACTCGATTTGACTGGTGACTTGACTCGCCTTGACTCGATTTAACTGGTGACTTGACTGCCTTGACTCGATTTGACTGGTGACTTGACTGCCTTGACTCGATTTGACTGGTGACTTGACTCGATTTGACTCGATTTGATTGGTGACTTGACTCGCCTTGACTCGATTTGACTGGTGACTTGACTCGCCTTGGCTTGATTTGACTGGTGACTTGACTCGCCTTGACTCCACTTGATTTAAATGGTGACCTGACTTGACATGACTGGTGACTTGACAGCCTTGACTAGTATCTTGAACTGACTTTCGACTGATTTGACAGGTACCGTGAGATAAGAATCACGGGCATGGTGACTTGGTTGACTGGCCGACTGGATGACTGTCATGTGACCTTTCCTTTATTCCCCTGCTTTTTTTTTTTTTTTTTTTTTCTTTTTTGTCTAAACATGGCTGTCTCTCTTTCTCCATCTCTAGCTCTCTTTAAGCATCTTTGCTCTGTCTCTTTGACTACCTCAGCTCCTCTATTTTCTACGTACGTAGGCCTGTTTCTCTCTTTTCTCTCTCTTTTCTCTCTCTATCTCCAGATCTTAATTAACATCTTTCCTCTCTTTCTCTCTGACTATCTCGGCTCCTTTATTCTCCGCTTCCCTATGCCTGTCCGTATCTCGCTTGACTCTCTCTCTCCATCAATATCTCTCTCTCTCGCTCTTGGAATCAACTTCAAATCTCTTGCCCACTTGCCCTCCAGAAGGGGGGCAACTCCCACAGATTCCCTACAGTGCCTCATTCCCTTCCGGCCTCTGATTATCTCTTATCTTCCATTATCTTTCCCATTAATCACTACTTTATTTACCTGTTACTTATTTCAACGAGACTGCCATAAAAACTCCCTCTCTCATCTATAGCCGTTATATTGGTCAAACAGATAAGCGTAAGCGCGCGTAGGCACACACGCGCGCGCGCGCACACGCACACGCACACACACACACACACACACACACACACACACACACACACACACCACTCATACAGAATCACACAGTCACACACTCACACACTCACTCACTCACTCACTCACTCACTCTCTGTCCCCCCCCTCTCTCTCTCTCTCTCTCTTCTCTCTCTCTCTCTCTCTCTCTC
>NC_061830.1:40362876-40365376 GCF_019202785.1 Penaeus chinensis
ATTGTTCTGTTCTCTTTTTGGAGATGAATTTAGGCATAAAATTATGATCATCTGTGTTTAAGCCAGCATTTTCTTGTAATGGTTTGTAATGGACAGTTTTGAGGGATCTGGAACAATCAATGTCATTCACATTAATTCTCCTTGAAAAAAATTATTCAATATTCAAACAATTTGATATCCAAACTGCTCAGTGAAAAGAATTATGTTAAAATATAGGAATATTACTGTAAGCTATGAAAATATAATATAAATATAAATGTAATATTTCAGCCATGCAATTACAAATCTGATATTCCTACAAGAAGTCAAAAACTTCTTGTTTTCTTGTTTGAGAAAATTTGTTGAACCCATTTACAAATCTCATCAAGTTGCTTAAGTTGCTAATTCTGATGAGAAAAAAGATCACAACACCAAAAGGACATGTTAGAAATATACAGAAATAATAATCGATACAAAGGAATAACAAAGACAAAACAAGTTAATAAAACTGGGATTAGGAAACAATAAACCACAACTGTAATTTCAATATCTGGCTAAAACAAGGGGATTAAAGAAATACTTTACTGGTGTTTTATTCCATACCCAATTTTTATATGGGCCCAGTGAAAAGATGTAACTCAACTCATCAAATTCATTTTCATATCTAATTCCCATTTCTATGATCTCAATACAATTTTGTCATTCCATGCTTAATCAATATGGAGGTTAATATTGAGATAACTCTTATACTAATGCCTATGAAAAATATCAGAAAAAAGCAACAGCACCAGCCTTCAGGCACCAAAGACACCTAGAAAGTTAAACTACTCTATTCCCCTGGTTTCCACTACATGGCTCATTCTGTGAAACAACAATGATCACTTGAGTCCAATCACTGTTTCCCTATGAGCATTACATTCCAATGCTCCAATTTCAAGCCATTCTGGACTCACAAAACTTGACAAAAAGGATTAATTGCATCAGGTATGGTGGGTTGAGAGAGGTGTGGGGTGTAAAAATGATTGAGAGAATGGTAGTGGGGTAATGTAAGTGAGTTACGATATTTGCCGATTATATATTATACAACTCATAAGATGATGATGTATATAATGATTTTAGTTATCGGCATCTGCCTTGCCCAATTATATACTTTCACTGTGATACATCACTTGTTGTGTAACTGGTTAACACGTCCAAATAGTTGAAAGTTGTGAAGCTATAGAGGACTCTTGGGCTTGTTATGGGTAAGTGTATGACCTAACACAAGCCAGCATATTCCCATGGCAGTATCCATCACTCATTGATTATTTTCATCAGCAGAGGCAGAAAACTTTTTGGTAATGGAATTTACTTATCCATTATACATTTATCTGCTTTACATCATGTCCTTTTGGGATAATTAAAATATAAAGCATACACATTCATGACATGCTTTATACTGACCAGGACAACAGCCCCTATTATATTGCCTGTATTAACACACAGCGGTTTAGATATCCTGAAATTCAAGTAATAGACTGGGCAAGGAAGGGCTGGGAAAGTCTATGAGGGATTACAAAACAAGAAATCATTATTGGATCATAATGGGACTAATAATACAGCCCAAAACAGTAAGGGGTGTTTTGGAATCTGTACAATGTCAAGTTAACATTTGTCAATGCCTTGTGAAATGCATGTCAAAATGCTTAAAATAAATGGGTGAACCCACAACCAACATCATTTGTCTCCCTTATAATATAGCTTACAGAATGTATGATGAACACACACACACTATGCTATGCCATACTGCATAACGATGTTATATGTGAATGAACTACACTGTATGTTTCAGAAAGCACAACTTGTTCAAGACAATGATTTTTGCTGAAGAACTGAGAGCTGAATTAATTATCTATTAACTTATTACTTATCTACTGACTGTATATAATTTGAGTACTACACTATTCTGATATGATCATCAAGTATATTCCTTATCATTCCTGTAAAGCTTTTGCCTATGGAACAAAGAAATGCTCATTATTTCTACTTAACCATGAACAATGTGAGTTTATATTATTAAATGTGTTAAAACATAGATGGCCCTACAAGTCACCGAGATGGCTCTACAAACACTTAGTCATAAATGAGTCAATTACTTGTCCCACCCATCATAGCTGCTAACCCTTTTCTTTGAATTTTAGATTGTTATAGTTAACCCATTGCCACCGGGTAAAATTAATAAAAAATGGGGAAAATACTGTGCTCATGTTTTATATTTTTGTGAAATGTCTCTGTACATAGATGGCTATGCAAGTGCTTAGCTACAAAGGAGTCAATTAGTAGATCTTGTGACCTTAACTGCCTTCATTTTTTTTTTCAATTGGCGGGAAATCTTTTTTTTTTACTAGTGCTATAAATATCAACGGTGTTATTTTTACCATAAACATTATAATTACTATAATATTACCAACATTTGTTACAGCAAAATAAGATAATGTAAAATATTTTTATAAATCATTGAAAAGGGTGAATGGGCAAGACA